>NW_020955250.1:973083-1117539 GCF_003031625.1 Empidonax traillii
TGGCGAAGGGGTGGTGGGGGTTGTGTGGTGCTCGGGGGGGTGGGGGCTCCTAAACAGCCTCGGGGGGGATCGAGCTGCGGGGGCAGGTCGGGGTCTCTCGAATGCGGCGAACTCTGCCCAGCGCATGAAACAGGTTTTTATTTTAGTGTGTTTAATATAAAACTTTGCGATCCTGTGCTTTCTAGGCACATGTGCGCGTTGCCCTGGTTATGGGCAGGGAAAATAGGTTTGAGTGCTGTCGTTGCATTCCTCTGGTACATTTTTAGTGTCTCCCTCGAGCAGAAGGCTTGTATAATCGCTGTGTCTATATGCGACAGAGGCTTTCGGTGTACCTGGTGATGGGTTAACTCGTGCATGCTGTTGCAGCACCGGCTGGGAGAGGAATAACGTCTTTTTGCTTTCAAAAGCCTTCAAGAGCTAGTTGCTAAAACTAGGTAGCTGCCAGTGTACATGAAATGTTCCCACCTCTGGTCTGTTCAAAGAATATACATCGCTCAGATGTAAAATACACATGAATGAACTTTGTGCTGCCACTTACACCCTTCCAGGACGTCAGTGTGGCCAAGCTGTTAAAATTTTTTTAACTGTGAGACAAAAAATATTTACGCGATTTGTGTGTTACAGAAGTGCTAATGGATCTCAGCTGAAGAGTAATTATTAGACTGCAGTGTGCACGTGCATTTGCTCACCCACGGGGCATTTTTCTTGCCCTGAGCTAAACTCTGTGTTGAATGGAAAGGGGGTTTTGTGAGTGCACGTTTGCCTGCTTGTTTTGGCAAATAACTGCCCTGTAATGTTGGGAGCCAGCGGCATGTTCACATGTATGCAGACGTTTATGGGCTCCTCACATTGGGAGTGTGCGTTGCAGGAACGCAGGAATGAGTTGGGCTGGAGTTGGTAAAACCATTTTTTTTCTTAGGTATATGTATTGTAGGAAAGTTTTCCAGTTCAGTGCCTAAACATAATATATTCAGTATTGTAATCTTATGGATGCCATTTTCTTGACAATGGATTTCTTGCTTCACTGACCTAAAAAGTTGTTTTTACGTATTGGCATGACTCTGGCTTGCACCATGTTGATAAAATATGATTCTGGGTGATAAGCTTACAAAAACCTGCACGTGTGTCGTTTCCCAGGCAAGTTTATCCTTTATAAACTCAGAAATGTAACTGTTGGTCTGATTTTTTTGGTTTAATTTTGTTGTCATTCCAGTGTCTGTGTATTTTTAGATTGTGTGGTTTTAGCTGTAGTTTTTTAAGGCAGATGAAACAGTGAAATACAAATACATTTTTCCTTGCAAGCAGAAATATATTAATATTTTACCTTTTGGTATGTTTTCCTTATGTTTGCAGTTAAGTTTGTTTGGAATCAGGTATACCTACTTGAAGTTTAGTTTGATGGTTACTTCTTTTTCAGCAAAATTTTACATGAAATGTATTGTTTGTTGTCATGCTTTACAATTCTGTTGTCCTGCTAATGTCTAATTTAAGTTGTACACAGCAGTATTGATTGAACACACTTGCTAAAAATACTTTCAGGGTTGGATACACTTACACTGTAGCAGCAGGAAAGTTCAGCCTATACTGTTTTTCTTTGACTAGAATTAATTTATTGTTAGCAGCTATATTTGTAAAACATAAACAAAACCAAAATCCTGTAATCTTGGATGCAATGGTACTGGCTCTGTGGAGTGCATGAGCTCTCTGTTATTGAGCAGAGTTCGTGTAGTACTATTTACCATTAGCATATTTGGAATATATGGTAGGTTAATGTCCAGGGTGTATCATTTTGGCTCAGATCCTGCAGTGACCCGTGTTTGGGCAGAGGATCCACCTACACAAAACTGGCTGCAGTAACTGGAGCTCAGATATTCATTCTGGCTCTGTAGGCACCGGGCCGATGTTTATCATGGGCATTTGCTGTGTGTGAGTGTTTGGCTGTGTTTGTGTGTCACAGAGGCTTCTGAGCGTGCAAAGATCTCCAGGGTTGGTGCCCTGAGTAGCAGCCTAATACAGTAGTGTGTGACATAATTACTTTGGGATAAAGGGAGTTTTAAAAAAAATTGCTTTACATTGTAACAGTGCTGCTGAAAGGTCCTGATCATCACTCGGGGTTTGCATTTCACTTGGGTTATTATTTATAGTGTGTTATTTTATGGATGTTTTGTTGAATGCACATGGCAGTTTTGTGCATTGATTTATGCTCACATATAGAAAGTGGAATGAACACTAACTGTGTTCTTGAGGACTGAGTGGAAGTTACAAGTTTGAATATACTGGAGGGGAGGATACTCAGGGTGGTTCACCCTTAAGCTCATTTGTACTCGGGAAACAAAGGTTGCTTTTGACAGTTTAGACGTTGGATGAAGTAAATGGGTTGAGTAAATGTCTTCTGAAATTTATGGTGGATTAAATATCCGGTTTTAACTTTTCAGCTGATCAGAACTTTAATTAAAATGAATAGTAGGCATGTACATGTTTTTTTGTTGTTGAAGTCACAGGTAGATTATTTTTCTTAAATTGATGAGTAGCCCATTTCTGTGGTCTGTCTCCTTGGGTCTTCATCCTACCATTCTGCCTTGTCCCCCGGTCCCTTCCCCCCTCCTGTCTGGGTGTAAATTCAGTACAAGATCACATGAATCCCGTGTCTTCACATCCTGTTTCTGTGTCACCTCACTTCTATTCTCACCAGTTATAAAAATGGTCAAACAAGAGAGTCTTTCAGCAGATGGTTGACTCTGCTTTTTTTGTTTTGTTTTGTTTTAAATACCACACTTTCACTCTGGTGCTGTCACTTTTCATAAAATGGCCAGACAAAATTCTCATGGGTTTTATTGTACTCCAACCTAAACAACTGTAAAACTGTCTTGTGTCTGTGTATAATATGGAATTGTTTGTGATGGAGAGAAGGAACTATGAAGGTGGAAAAGAAAAGGGAGGGGAGAATGGCCTGAGCAGGAGACAAAACCCCAAGAACTCAACAGTGGCCTGGTAATACAACAGCAGGTCTTTGCTGTCTGAGCCAGCTGTTCATATATGCTTGTTTGGGAACAGAGGCTGGTTTCCTTGAGGATTTGAAATCCACTGAAGAAGCACAAAAATAATTTTCTGTAGGCTTTTGAAAACCTTTAGTTTCTAAAATGTTGGTAAAGCTTTCTCTGGTATGCCATGAATTATATATGCAGGTACATATTTAAAACCTCCATCCTTATTTTGGAGAATTTCAGAATCATTAGAAAACTGTTGCTCTTTGTCACTTGCAGAATAAGTTTGCAACAGTTAATGTGTTCACAGAAGTTTTATTGATGTGTTGGCATAACAGACTTAGATGTCCAGATATAAGTTGCAGGAATATGGTGTTAGAGCATCCTGAAGTGCGCTGGCTGTCCACACAGTGTGCTGGTGCATGTCACAGACTTTACAGCTGGTAGTCACTCAGTTTCTCTGGTAGATCAGACAAGCACAATTAGGTGAATTTCTGTTTTAGGGGTGAGAATTGAACCATCTTCTCCTCTCTCAGCTTATGCACCTTAAAAAAACGACTTGGTAGGGTGATGCAATGAGACCTCTCTTGGCAACTTCGTCTCACCCTGCAATTACTTCTTGAACATGGTTAGGATGGCTGTCGGATGAGAACTGCAGTTCCATTTGTGTGGTTCATGAGACACTGCCATCTCTGAAGGGGGAAATGGCCAATATCCTTTTAAAAATAAACAGTCCTTTAATTATGAGTACTTATGGTCTGTAATGAAGAATGCTCTGGGAAATACTTTCACTGATTGGGCAGTGAAGTGAACTCTTCATTGCCACTTGAGAGTCTTCAGGCCATCCCTAAGGTTAAAGAGGAAGAAATTTATAATCCACTTCCTATGGCATGTGCATTCTTACATTGCCTTTCTGGCTATTTCTTATCTTTCTTCAGGGTAACTAGATTAGAGAATAATGGCTGAATTATTCTGCATGACCAAAATCCCAAATCTTCAAATGAAAATCAAATGTAGTACTGCTAAAGGTTAACATTTTCATACTTGGATTTTTTTTTTTTAAATTAGAATGGTGTAAATTAGATTGAAGGAGGATGTATTCAGTTCTCCTATTAACCTGGGTTTTAGGTTTTAAATTAAAAATAGCTAAATATCTGCAACTGAATGGTGAAAACCTAGTACAAACTGGGGATTTTTTTTTAAGATGATGTTCTAGTTTGGAGGTCTTAGTTCTATGTATTTTTACTATTTTGTTTGATAGTTTTCATAAACTAATTGAAAAAATAATTTAAATGTAAGCTCTTTTACGGTGTTTGCTAAGAGTAACAATTTAAATTGATTTGATTTTGTGCTGTTAACTGTGCTTGGGTTAAACAAATGATCCTCATTTTGTCTCTAAAAGGATACTAACTTTTAAGACAGTTGACTGTACTTTGACTTTTCTGGGGTCCTTTGGCCAGTTTATTGCATTTGTGTACCAACATCTCTCTAACATACAAAAAAAAATCCCAGAAAAGAAACAAACAAATCCAAAACACCAACCAAACTTCCAAACAACGTTTTCTGTTTGTTGCAAAAGACAGAAATGAGAAACAAATTATGTCAATACTGCTCTGAAACTTAAGAGTCTATTGATTGCAATGCAAGTTACATAAAACATGTTTACTTAGGTGAGAAAACTATTCCCAGGTAGGTCTTATAATTTAATTTTTTTTTCTTATGGCATCAGTCAGATTTAAAACCAGAAATTGAAACTCTATGTGCAGCAGATCACTCTCCATGTAAACCAGAGCAGCAGCTGTGAAAGAGCCTGCTGTGACTCCTTTGTCTCCGAGATGTGCTGTCATACTTTGTCCTGGAGGAAGGTTAACAAGTGAGATTCCTGTGTTTTCTCAGAGGAAGGTGGTATTTGCAAGAGTCAAGCAAGTCGATTTGATACATTGCAAAGCTGGGTTTTTAGAAGAGGAGATTCAAGTGTGACATGCCAGAGCTTGTGCTCCCTCTCATGTGCCAGCAGAGTGGCAGTGCTGAAGTAGCTTCATTGTTGGTTCAGCCTTGAATAGAACTAGAAATGTTGTTGATTCCTCTGCCCTTCAGGTAGAGAAATTGTCACCTGGTCAGTCAGCGTAGGTAGAAAATACGCCTGTCAGTGGAAGAACAGTTATACTGTTAATGCTCTCTGTGAAACTCCAAGTTAGCACAGTTTTGTCTGGATGAACAGATAATTTCTTCATGGCTAAAATATACTTTCCTATATATTTTCTTAAGCCATTTCAAATAGTTTTAAGTTGCAAAACATGTTAATTGTAATTAAGCTCTTGCCTTAACTGATTTGAACAAAAGAATAATCCAAAATGGGATGTATTTTTTGGGGAAAAGAAAAAGATGCTTTCTGGATTTTACAGCTATGATTCAATGCTTTTGCTTAAAAAGGTGACAAAATAATTTAGAAGGAAAATCACATGGTAAAACTGTGGGTTTGTTTCCGCTAACCTTGTTAGTGAATTCAGAGATGTTTTCGGGGAAAAAACCTGCAGTCTTCCCATGAAAAATTGGCTTTGGAGAGAGTTAAAATTAACATATGTCACTTTGCATTTGTCTGTCTTGATACTTGCAACAAGCTTTTCGTGTCATCTGAAAAAGTGAGACATATTTTTGTCTTTTGATGTGTGAATGGGGTTAAAGATGACCAGTGCTGATGACCAGCGATGTGTTGCATTGTAAGTTGTTTTTTCCCATACGGATTGTGTATGTGCACTACATATGCCAGCTTTGTGTTGTGTCTCTGAAGTGCATAGAGGCTCAGTACTGTTCTTAAAATGTTTTACTGAGTTTATAGAGTGCCCCTGTTTAGAAAAGCTGTACTTTAGGAGAAGGGATGTGTATCAATTAGCTTGACTTACTAAAAATAAAATTTTATAGAACTTGGCATTTGAGTTTTAAATCTATGGCCTGTAACCTCCAAACTGTGAGCTGCTATTAAGACTTCCGCTGGAAGAGACTCTTGCCTTTTTTTGGGAGGCAGGCTGTTGTTAGGATTGATGCCGCAGTCTGTTTTTAGTACTTGAGTGCAAATGAGGCTATGGGTGAGTCTTGGGAATCCTAATCTGCAAGTAATTCCTCACTTACTATGTTTTAGGCATGTGTGTTGACTCTGTAAGAAGATACTGCATCCTGTTAGCTCATCCAAATGCACCTGCTTCCCATGGAGCTGTCCTCTTTAATAGAAAGACCTTTCCAGATGTAATGTCTGTAAAAAAGGGTTTTGAAAGGTTGAAATGTGTCTGCCTCTAAAACTGAGGGGATGTATCATCTTTGTCTAAGTCTGGATGGAGAAGAGGGGAAAGAGAAAAGGACAGCTGCCCTGCAGTGATTATAAAATTTATAGGGTTTTGATAAACATAATAAAAGGAATGGTGAATATGATTTTTGTTTAAAGTCAACAAATCTCATCATCTCATGAGAAGCTTCTGGTGAAATGACTGTGGTGCACACAGCCACAGGAGGGGGAAACTGAAATACAGAAGTGGCATTGCAATGGAACAAATAGACCAGAAGGCTGTGTTGTGGGGTCTTACCTCCAAATTACTTGAGTGTTGTTTTGACTTTGTTGTTTCCTCTGAGCTTAAATCAGATTACTTATTTAGATGTTTCAGTACAGGGCTAATATCCTTGTTTCTGTTTGTGCTCTGTCATCAATTCTCAAGTTTGCTATACGTGTAAATAGGTGGGGAAGGACAGAACATTAATGGTGGTAAAAGTTTTTTACCTTTTTTAAACTTTTTTGAACTCTTCACTAATTAAAATTTTGCTTCTCTTTTCATTTTATCATATCTTGGCATATATGCCAAATTTGTAAACCTCTTAACTTGGAAGTGGCTGGGATTTTTTAAACCTTCAGATATTCTTATTTCAGACTAAAGAAATAATTGTTGTTTTGGAGAAAACTTTTTTTTTGCTTTGTTTTTCTGCGTGGTTTGATCTGCCTACAATTTCTGGGCATCTTCACTTACTGTGTTTGCTGTTGCTTTAGAGACTTGAGGCATTGGTGATACTGTCTCTTCCCTTATCTCCTAGATAAGATAGATTTGAGTCCTTTGTTCTACAGTTCTTAGATCTACTGGGGGAAGTGACTTGGTGTGGGTGTGTGTCTAGGGAGGCATGGAATGCAGTGGATGCTCTCTGGGTTCTGTTTGTAAAGATGTGACTTTCCACAGTCCCTGTGCTTGCAGAAACTGGATTATTTTCAAACTTTGCAGTAGTTGAGTAATTTTTATAGAATTGAATAACAGACTTAATAAAGATATTAATTAAAATATCTCTACTTTCAAAAATATGCCACTTAATAGGTTGAGAGATATACAGTAAGAAAATAAGGCATGAGTAACCACTAAGGTTATGTATCTACACAGTTACGCTTAGAATAGAATTCCTCAGTAGAGGCCTAGAAAATAGAGTGAAAATGAACATCTGACAAAAAGTCCTCCAAGAGGAAATTCCTGTAGGAGAACTTCATTCTTGAGATTAATTAAATGAAAGATTAGAAATTCTCTAGATAGCTGTAAGCTATTTAATAAAACTGAAGTAAGCAATTAAAAGACTCAGTTGTAGTTACTAGCAGAGGCATTGCCTCCTTTTAATGATCTTGCTGCTGCCCCCCCTCCCCATTACATATGTTCTCCCTCATTTTACAGGAAAGCTATATGTGAGCTCATTAATGCTAGATGCTTTCTGCAGAAGGATTTTCATAAAAAGCATCCTTCTCTGAATAAGGGTGATGCAGATAATAACTTCTTTGGCATTGAAAGCACATAGTCCTGAGAAAACAGAAATAAAAGTGCTTTGTGGAAATTATACTAATGAAATGTATGTGAGAGAATAGCTTGAAAGAGTAACCTGATTAACATCTGAAACTTCAGCTAACATTCAGCTACTCTTGAATAGAACTTATGTTGCCAATAAAGCTACTTTGTCAAATCTCTGGTTTCTATTTCTAAGTTACATTGGTGTAAGCGTTTTCCAGTCCACCTCTTTACAGTAATTTTTTTCCCTTTGTCTTCCAGACAAACAGATTAATTCTGACTGCTCTGGGAAATGGTCATAGCTACTCTGGTGCCTGCAAAAGGCATTTTCCACTGAAGTCTTTCATATTCATTCTGAATATATTTTGTGTTTCGGTGTACCAAATAATTGTGTGTGCTCTGGCAGTTGTGTACAATACATTAGAATGTGTTATATGACCAGAGTTCTGTCCCTCATGTGAGGGCAGTGTGTGATAGCAAATCAAGTAATTGGGTTAGTGAGAAAGATGATGTATAACTGCAGATTGGCATTGGATTTTCCAAAACTGAAGTAGTTTTAATAGTTCATCTGAATTGGTGTACCACAAGTAATTAGGAAAAATAAAAAAAAAATAGAAAAAATTAATCCTTATATATATCAAGTAGTGCTATTATAATAATTTTAAGTTGCTTCAAAATAAGATACTACTTAAGTCATTAAAGATAAGAGCACTCTATAAGATATTTTTTTAAAGTGTTTGTTACTTTCCATGAGAAAATAGATGTGGTCTCAGACAAAATAAAGATAGGCTGATACAGTAGTTCTGAAGGTAAACTTATTAATGTTATTAATTAATTTAGCTGTTATTCTGTTTACAGCTTTTCTGCTGTAAACAGCCACGTCGTAAAAATCTGCTTTCCAGACTTTAATGTTTACTGTTACTACTCAGAAAAATGTCCAGTGAAACTTTCTGGCAATGTTTAGATAACCTTATTTTCATAGCATAATATAATTAACATATACTGTACATGTCAGATATATCTGTACACATAAAATATGATCATATTGGGTGTATAGTGGACAAAAATATGGAGTGATAGATTTTCAAATTCTGTAGCAATAAACCCATATTTTACTATAGAATATGTTTGAAGAGTATTGCAAGATTTTTTGAAATAATGTTTGAGAAGCAAATACCAATGTTTATGTTTCCTCTTCAGGAGTGATGGGAAAATGTATTTTGTATATTGTTTTTGTACTGCACTTAATTTCTGTCAAACCAAGTCATACATGCTTGCACTTCAAAAAAATGTTGAAATGTTCTGTTGACTTCTTGAAACTTTTTTTTGGCAACATGACACTTTCCATTTATTTTGTTGCTTGTTTAACAGTTTTTGTGTGTGTTTTCAAAAGCACTTCCATTCACCATTCAAGGAATTCAATAGAATTCTAATAGGAACTGCACATAAATAACTACAGAAATCAATGCTTCAATTCAGCCAAGAGTTTTTTTGTGACTTCAAAAGCCACAAGAGCATTTATTATTAGAAACATACAATTGACTTTTCTTGTATTATCATTTTGCATAGTGATTTGGTTTTTACCACCACAACAAGATGTTTGACAGTTTCATTTGAAAATGATGTATTTACATTCAGCATTCCAAAACAATGTAATTTTTATCTTTTCTCTGAAGCTCTGTTCAGAGATAATTTGCATGTTCGGCTCTGTGCAAAAGTTGTCAGTGAAATATTCACTAGTGGTTTTCTCCTTAGAGGTCAACCAAATGTTAAGCACAGTCTCTTATTCCTGTATGGTGATGAAAATGCAAAAAAATTCTTTAAAGAATGGAGTTGTTGGGTTAATTTTTGTCTGGTCAGCTCATACAGTGTAAAGCATATTCTCTCCCCTGAAATGTTCTGTTTCCTGACACTAACAACCGCAGAAGTAACCAACCTGCCATGGTACAGGGTTGTCTTGGAAGTAATTCCAGCCTTTAGTGCTCACATTACAACTCAGGCCATGGCATCTGGAACAGTCCTTTTTCATCTTCCTTTTCATCTTGAAGCTTTTAGATGGGTTGTAGAAAGTGAGATGATCTCCAAGGAGATGGTTTGAGCACTCCAGAAACCTTAGAAAATTGCTGCTGCTTTTTTTTGAAGTAGCCCAATGATGATGTGACATGAAATACAGCACGCTGTGTTCAGTCACGCTCACGGCCTTGCCAGTGAACCACTTGAGTGCTGTGGCTTTTGGACAACCCTTGCACGCAGTTTCTGTCAGGTGACAGAACAGTGTTGTCACCTTGGATGGAGAGCCCATCCAGAAGGAAACAGAGTTTTTTTTTCTGGTTGTCAAGAGGGCACTCATATTAATGGATTTTTCTGCATGCAAGTTTTACCTTTCACTGTTGCTGAGATTTTAAAAAAACAAGTCAAGCTACCAGCAGGGCATTTTTAGGTGACAGTAACCTTCCAGCCGGTCTAGTTCTGTGGGAGGAGGGTGAAGTGGTGTTAGACATTTCTTTGTGGAATTTCATGTTGTGAAATTCCTGGTGCTGTCCTGTTATCTTGAGATGGAGACCTACAGTCCGTCCTCACCTACCTTGCTGCATAAGCAGGTGCTTTTTGTCTGTGTATGTTTTGGCACTTGAGAAATATTTCAGCCAGGTGGAGAGAGAGGGGAGCATGGCCTGTCTCTAGTCCTTCCCTGTTGTAACAGTTGGAGTGGAAAGACTATTCAGATAAAACTTATATTGCACCTTGAGAAGCATTTTAATAGAATAGGGGAAAGGTAGAGCATAATGAGCAGTAAAACTAGTAACAGTGTCATGACTGCAGATCCATTGGTGTTCAGTGTTGTCACTTGGAATTATATACGTTTAGGATTTGAGTGCTGTTGTGGTGTTACCTTAAAAAAAAAAAAAAGTCAAGAAAATAAAGTCTGAATTCTGCTGGTTCCTCCAAGTTCTTCCCCATTTCCTTTTCCACTTCTGTCTAATTCAGATTGCATTTGAGTCAGCTGCTTTCATCTTGACACTTATGTCATTCAAGCATCCACAAAGTTAGCATGTTAATATCTGCATTTCAGCTGACTGATAGGTACACCAAAACCTATCTTAATTTTGTCACTGCAACATGAAGCTTCTTTTAATTTCCCAGGCTGTTCAGCATTTACTGAAACAAGATAATGGAACGTTGCTGGCACAATTTGTAAACCTAATGTTTGAAGTTTATTAAACACGCTTTTCTTCTTGAAACACGCTCCTGCCCTTCCCCTGTTCTTGTAGGTGCTTGGAATTTAACAAGTTTATAAGCCAGAGTGGAAAAAATAATAATAAGGGACATCTTAAAATGATTTTGTTAGGAAAACTTGGATCTTCTGAATGGTAAGAAGGACTTAAAATTTGTCTGCAAGCAACCATTCCTCTGTATTTTCAAGTTTGTGTGTCTTCTGCTTCTTTATGAAGCACAGCTTATGACCATAAGGAAGACAAACCAGACACCTCATGGTTTTTTTGAAACTGTTGTGTATATTATCTATCCTGCCTTGAACTCCTGCTCTTGTGTAGCCAACCCCAAATGTATAATCAGAAAGGAGAAAAACATTTGTAATTTGTTTTGAATGCAGAAAGGAGAAACAGAGGAGGGAAGACCCCCAGACAGATAGGAGATGGGGAAGACTGGGAGAGAAACAGTCTTTCCAGCTCTTGCAAGTAGGTGCCAGAAAACCTGAAACATGGAGGTATTAAAATGTGTTATTGGTGTGGAGCAACAAAGGTGTTATTGCTTGATCCAGCACGCTGTGTTTCATAGCTCCACCCTGTCATCTAATCCTTTTTATAACATTGTTTTGCAGTATATATGTGCCCTGTTTGTAGAACAGGTTGTTAGAAATTCACCTCAGAGACAAGAACATAGTCCTAAATTTGGACTAAATCCTTCCCTGACCACTTTACTGTGTTTGTACTCACCAATTCTTTTCCAGAAGTGCTTTCTTCTGCCAAGGCAGGGTGTGTCCATGCCATTTCATGAAACCAAATCTAATATCTGGATAAAAATTGTGTTTCAAAGTGCTTGCAAACGGTAATACATTCAGGTTTTGCAGCCCTGGGTGAAATAATCTGAATTATTTCTGGGTTATCATTATTGTGCTTTTTCAGGTGTTTCATTTTGATATTGCTTGGTACTGGGAGCAGTCTCTCAGCTGTTCTCATTTGACCTGCATCTGGTTTTGGAAGCTTACAGATGAATCTATTTGAGCTTTTGCAGTACTGAGCATCATGAGAGAGGACCTTCATCTGTCCCGTGGGCTGCAGCGCCTGACTAAGCACCCTCATTTGAGGAATTCCCTCTCTACAACAGCATGACATAGTTGGTTTATGTTTGTATCTTATGACCTACTAAAAATACTCTCTTTCCTTCCCACTTACCTTCGAAGATCCTCTTCAGCAGGATTGGTGTATAACCAATTGAATTTCGTTGTATTCAATTTCTGTATTTTTGCAGTGGATTGTGCTGCTTGATAGAGTGTAGAAATTGTCCAAGCTTATAAAAGAAGTGTATGTCTTCAGGAAATAATTTCCTACTTAATTTTTAAGGGAGGCGTTTTTATTTTTCTTTCTTGAGGGAAAAGATTTTGTGGAGTCATTTTATGCATTTTAAACATCTTAAGTACCAAAATACAGGGAAGCATAAAATATCAATATGTATGTTACATAAAATTAGAACAGATAAGAATTGAATACGTTTCATGTGATAATTTAAAAATTTTCCATGACTTGGACTCCTAAGCATTTACAACTTATGTTATGAAAAGTAAATTTAAACTATCACTTCAATGTCAATCTCTGTTTTAGAAAGAAAACATTAATTTGTAAATCAGTTAAATTGTTTTTGAACAGTTCATTTGCTCTCTGAAAGTCATCTTTCAACTTGTAACCTAAAGCTAACTAAGCTGTCTAATAGATAGATGCAGCTAAAAATGTACAGGGATCTTCTCCTTTCCCTGTGCCCAATTAAACATTGGTTTCTGTGTATAAATATTTTTTCTTCTGTAGCAGTTACTGTTCCAAGACCTACAGCAGTGCCTGGTAGTCATTTTACAGATGTTAACTCAGCCACATGTAGCCCATGTCCTCTCAGATCTTCTCATTCCTGTGTTGCCTGCTATGGACTATGGCAGTGATACATCCTGTGAGCTCTGCAGACCCTCTGAAGTGAGGTTATCTAATCTGTGCAGATTCCAAAGTGCATTTTTAAAATAAAATTATTCTAAATTATTTGCATTTTCAGAGGAATGTATATATTCATGAGCAACTTAAGAGTTGTGTTCATACATCAGAAGCTTTCTGAATTTTGATATTAACATGTTAAATCTTAATGGTTAAAAAAGGTTTTGGCTCTTGCTGTTGAAAAGGGAAACTTAAGAGCATGTGTATAGCTGATGTTCCTCCCCAAACCTGCAGGGAGCCTGCACCAGTTCCTAAAGGCACATTGTTTCCTTCAGCTGCCATTGCCTTTCTATTCCAGTGCCACCATCTCAGTACATCTCACACCTTCTGCTGTAGCCGGGGTGTGAGGGGGTGTGTGGTCATGGCTGTTGTGGGTTGATAGGTTTTTGATTAGCTGGTGCAGCAGAGAAGCCGCTGCACAGGGTTCAAATCCAGGAGGCTGCATTCAGTAACTGTTAAAAACAGCTGATAATGACAGATGTTTGGAAGGGAAGAAGCAGATCCTACTTTCTCTCTTCAGCTCTATCTTCAGTTGCTGATGCTTTTCTGCTTTACCCACAACTGGGCATCAGTACAGGCCTTTGGAGTCCATCCCTGTACAGCTACATGGCATTTCCAGGTAGGAGATGGTGTATTACCAAGGAGTTACAAAATCAACTTGGCCTTGCCTACCCACCCCCTGATGCCTGATCTGAAAGTTTTGTGCCCATTGTGTTGCGTGCAGTGGCATTAAACTCTTATTGCACAACCTCTGTATTTCCATACATCAGAATATCATGCTTTGTCTTTTATTGGCAAAAGTGACAATGAGTACTTCCAACATATGTTTATCTATTTGGACTTGGACATCTGCGGGATAAGAAAAATAATTGTGAATTAAAAGTCTAGACTTCAGCGGTATTTGGCAAATAGTAAAACTGAGCACACAATAAGAAACTTATGTGAAAGTTCTTCTAGAGAAACTAATTGTAGGAAAACATATCAGCACCAATTACAACAGTGAAGTCTATCTTTCTGGAAAGGTCTGCCAAAGTCATTGATGAAGATAAAATCCAATCTTTCCTGAGCTACTTGCTTTGATTGTGTGCCAAAGATGATATGCTAAAGGAATCATAGACTTTACGCCAAGTTCTGTGGGATTTAAGCCTTGCTTGTTAACTAGAGGAAATTTTTTCTTTGAGTTGCATAAATTAACCTTTCTTCTAACAATTTATCTTTTGTTTATGTGTTACTGTTCCTTGTTCATTTGTACTGTCATCATCATTCTCCCCCCACCCCCCATGCACTAGTCACTTTTCTACCACAGGGAGAAAAATTCTGCATCAAAAGGGCTGGCACAGCACACGCTGCAGATAAGAACGCGAGTGCTGTGTTGGATCAGATAAAAGATCCAGAACTCAGTAATCCTGACAGTGATGAATAACATGGAGAAGTGTAAGACTCAGCTCCTGTATGCAGTGAACGTTCCTTGATGTAGCCACATACAAACTGATTATAAATCCATTCCCAGGTTTGTTTGGTTTTAACATTTAGGTACTGATAGCTATACATTTTATTCTGTAGAATATGGAACTATTTTTAAGTATTCACAGCAAACCCAAAAGTGTTTCTGGTGTCTTTCAGCCAAAGAAATACTGGGCTGAAAAAGGAAGGCACTAATGTGTTATCTTTTAAATAGAGTGCATTGTATAAGCTCAGTGTTCATTTTCAGAGCAAAAGAAAGAACAAGCATAAATTTGAAATTGTGAGGATCATGTTGATAATACATATGGCGTGTAACTATTATAAAAGACCTTATTCTAATGCCAGTACCTGATAAGAACAGCAAGAGATGTATGACCAGTGTGGGCTGCTGCCACTGACTCACTGTGTAATGACAGGCAAATTACTCGGTTTTCTGCATCTTGTTCTACTCCTTTATAAATGAGAAATATTGTTTCCCAGTAAAACTCTGAGATCACTGGATAAAAGGAGATTAATTTTTTTGGTACGCCTACTGAGTATATAAATTTGAAGTTAGAAAGTGCAGCAAATACCAGGTTCTGTGCAAGTCTCTTACCAGTACAGACACAGTACGATGAGTCTTGTGCTCATTATGGGTTGTATTAAACCATGTTGTGCTTTGAAGACCTCTGTAATGCACAAGCAAAACTAGGGGTTTAGGTCAGACTTGGCACTTCAGTGTTTGTTCTGTTCAGGGTTTTTTCTCACTTAAGTACAGCTTCAGTAGAACTTTGCTGATGTCTGCACTGATAACAACCATTCCATTTTGTTTGATATGCCAGATATTGCACCACCTTCAGATGAAATAGTACAGGGAACCCTTCAGATTAGTTTTCTGTCAGTCTCCCATCACCTCTTTGACATTATGTCTTTGGTTGTATTTTATCATTGAATTTCCATAATGTTTTGGGGAACTTGACCTTTTCAGAATTGTCACCATTAACACTATAGTTTAATCTTTCCCCTGGCACCTCCTGAAACAAAATACAAATTAATGATTCAGACACCACAAAACAAATCACATGCCATTTGTTTCTTCCCAACGATTCTTCATTGTCATTGTTTGCTGTATTGTATGCAAGTCCTTGTGTATTCTCTGATGAAAGGGACCTAAATAATAACAGAGATTTTAAGGAAGGTTTATAACAGATAAGTAGGGACTTGATGTAACAGTTTCAGGTATATATATGTATGTGTGTGTGTGTATATATATATATATATATATATATATGATTTGGCTAAACATAAAAAGAATGACATTATTTCAGCAGCGGCAGGTGGAAGTAAACAGGTCTCATGTATGCTTTGGCTTTTTAATAATGTCATACTTCTATTGTGATAGTCCAGAAATAGCTATGGAAGTGGTAGAGGAAGCTACATGAAATTTCTGGTCTCTGCTGCTTCAAGGAAGAATATGCTGTTTTACTTTTTCTTAAGTGATTGCCCCTCTGTTTTTGCATCTCTATCTCCTTCCATTCGGTTTATTATCATTCTTCATCCTTTTTTAATTTACTGACTTTCCTAATTTTTTTTCGTCACGAGGTGCCAGCTTTAGTTCCATCATTTAAAAAAAATCATCCCATCATGATTCTGGCCCTCACCCCATTTTATCTTGTGTTCTTCCCCAAATTCAGTAAATACACAGTCTAAAACTTCAGTTTTGAATTTATCTTACATTTTCCTCACCTTTTCACCATTTTCCACTCTCTTATTCTTCTGTTGAAATGGCTTTTAACAAAATGAATGATCTTCACTTGGCTGGAGGTTAATACCTTTATTTAACTTGTTTTGACCATGAAAGAAGCAGCTTCTCTCTTCATGGCCACCTGCTGTCCTTGTGCTGCTGTATTGCTTTTGCCACTGCACAGTGAATCATATTGGGGAATTGGTCTGACTGAAAAATAATTTTGCCAAAATTGTGTTGCTTTTTCTATTTCCCCGCTCGGGTTTACCATATGGCTGTACAAATGGCTGTGTCAGCAGTAGGGAGAGGATGATGCAAGGCTGGAAGCGAGAGGCCAGGCTCAGGAGTGGATCAGGAATGCCGTGTTAGGTAGTGGTGCCAGGTCATGTCAAAATAAAAGAGTTCATCAGAGTAAAGTCTAGTTGTCTGTGATGTTGTCACATCCTACTTCTGGAAATCCTGATCTCTGCTGCTTTTTTTCCTTAACCTCTCTCCCTCTCCCCCTTCTTGTTTGGCATATTTTCCAAAGCTGTTTGTTTATCTCTTACGACAAGTGATCAATAACAACAATCAGCAGAAGCCTCCATTTCTCAGTGCGCTGGAAGTGGAGCCTGTTGTCCTCAGGATATGTTGAAAACCTCCTATTAAATCATTTGGGTGGGCATCATTGGTCAAGCCTTCATTTGGAAATACCCATAAAATAGTTACAGTGATGTTTAGATTGATAAGCTGTTGGAGTTGGATAGGTATAGGTTTCAAAACAAGTATTTAAATCAGCTGTTTTCCAAATCAGTGCAGTATGAGACCTACTTAGTGTGAAATTTTAAAGACTTAAGACATTTTGGTAGAATCATTGGCAATAAAAAAGATGCAGTGCAACCTTACCTGCTTTTTTAGTGTCTTTAGAGTAGTGACTGGATATCTTCACAATAAACAATTTATCTTTTATGTCCCTGAAGTCACAAGGTGCTCTTTGTAAACAAATGCACTAAATAAGCCCGTCCTTTTCCTAAGTCTGCAGAGATGCACTTAGTTTGCAGTCAAGTTATTAACAGTAGCATAAAAGTGTTTGGTGTGTTTTTTTTACTTTGTCGTTGGGTTTTTTTGGTGGGGTATATTTATTTTACAGATATTAAATGGATGCTGAAATGGTGAAATACATATCTGAATTTAAGTTACCTGCAAAGATGGCAGTTTTCAAATCTGAGCGTAGGTTAAGGCCCTCAAAGAATATGAAGTCACTTCTAAATCCAACTTTGCGTGCTCCCATGTAAATAGACTTGATCCAAACCTGTATCTGATGATGCGTCTGCATGTGTTTAAAGTCTCAGAATGCATTAGCTAATGTAAGAATATGTTTTTGTTGGTTTTAAAAGTTTGTGTAAATTATGTTCCCTCTATTCCCGTATTTACTTCGGAGGAAAAAAGAAACTGAAAAAGTGACATTGTTTAACGGTGTGATTTGCACCACTGAGACAACTTCTGCAGCTTGGCATTGACATTCAGCCATGTACATCCTTTCAGAAAGGAATGATAATAATGACCCTCTGGTCAGTCATATGAGCTGTAGTTCACTGTCTTTTCCTTGCCCTCTTTCTGGCTATCATTGTCCTGATTATTGACCTTCCAAGTTTCCATTTGTTTCTAGAACAAAAGGATCAGTCTTTGGTTCTTTCAAAGATCAAACCATGAAATAAAACAAGAATCTGAGCTTAATGCTCTGAAACAAGTGTGAGCTCACTCAGACTACAGATGATGTTTTTTTTCAGTAAACAAGTTATTTTCCAAAGTTTAATACCAGGAATTGATGCGCTGCCCTGATGGAAGTGAACCACCAAATTCCAATCTCTTGAAGCATAACCCCAAGTTGAAAATGGAAAGCAAACTGTTTTATGGCATGTAAGGTGTAAATAAATATGACTTTTTGTGGGTTTTTCTCTAGACCTTGTCCCAAAATATCTTACAGCCCTGTTATGTGTGTACTTGGGGATCTGATGCCCGTGTCATCAGGCTGGGCAGCACTGCTCTGGCTGAGAGCTCCTACTGTTACCTTCCTCCTGTTCTCAGTAGTTGTATGATTTCTTTTTAGCCTGTATCTGTTCTGTATTACTGGTACCTGCTGATAACATGGATCCTAATGCCTGCTCTTTTCCATAAACCATTGAATGCTGTTCTTTTTTCCCTGCTGAAATTGAAAGGAAGGCATGATGCTCATTCAGGAGTTACTCTTGGATATCTGAGGTAATATTTTCCTTGAATTGCTGCCAGCAGAGATAGCGGTTGTGTTCTCTTTACCTAAATGTTGCTGACAAATAGTCGGCTTTCTGTTTGTGCCGTTGCCTTACCTGGATTTAATATGCTTTCCACAGATGATGTATTTTTATCTGTAAGTGTTCTGAAAACAGGCATTTAAGTAATGGCTCTCTGATCATCCTTGACTCTGATATAGTTACTCTGTTTATGCTCTTAAGTTCTAATCATATTCAATAGAAAACTGAAAGGAACTTCTGAGTGAAGCCAACAAAACAGGAAAACAAGCAAACTACAAAAGTGAATTTTAGATAAATGTTCAAACAGCTACAGTTTTAACAGCTTTCTCATCCCTTGTGGTTGAGACTAAAAATGTATCACTCCATGGAACTGCAACTGGAAATGTAAGAATTAGGTTTGTAGAGGTATTAAAACTTTCCATGTAATGATGGCATGGCTACTCCTACTTCAGCTACCACTATCTTTCCATTTTGTGTTTCAGAGGAATGTTACAGTAAGTTTACAAAATGGCTTAATAGAACATGTAGTGGCAAAAATATCAGTGGTTGGTTGTAGATATTTTGAGTTATTTTGCTATAGTGACCACCACGTGACAGAGGTGCTCATGTAGCGTAACCTGTATATCTGTTAAAAAATAAAGCCTACCACAAAGTATGCATAAGCTGTAGGTTTGGGTGTATGTGCTCTTGAATTCCTTATTTTGGATTTCTTGAGAGCTAGATGAGATTTTTCTGCACTTTCATGAGCTCTGTCAGCACTTGTTCAGTCTAGTTGGCACCTCTTCATTTCTCTCTGTTTTTTTCAGCAGATTTTCTTACAGAAAGGCAGATGATCTAACACTGTGAAGAAATTCTAATTTGTGTTTCTCTTTATATACTTCCAGAGGACAGATGGACACGTCTGTTATTTAATAATGCTCATGTTACATCTTTCATAAAGAATCAGAATAGCTCCTAGCAGTCTGCCTGCCTGTCAGTAGCAGACACAAGCTTCTTGCTGATTTGTGTTAAATAACAGGGATTTCTGCTCTCTGCGCTCCAGCTTTAGGAGTTTGAGAACGGCACATTCTCAGATGGGCTTTGTAGATCCTTCACGCTCTTGACTGCTGAGAAGTCTTTGAGAGAATTTTGGGTGACCTTGTGGTAAATAACCATACCTTACTGGTTCTTGGAGAGTGGGAGCTACTTTTCAAAAGGATAAGGTGGTGGTAGTAATAAACTCTTTACCATTGCCTCTCATTCTGATGTACATAACATCATGCTTATTATTTTTAAGAAGTTGCCAAAGCATCCTGGCACCAGCTCTTGTACTGGAGCTGGAAAGGACAGGCCTTGTTACATTCCTCTCCTCTGAATAGTCAGAAGCGAAGAACACTTCAGATATTCTTTGCCTTGTCTTCTGAGACACCCCATCATTGACTAATGCTGAAGGATGTCATGGTGCATAGGACTGGCTGCCCACTGTCCCATGAGTAGTGGGTAATATTCCTGGAAGCTTCAGTTCAGTAACTGTGTGATCCATCTGGAACTACATCTCTTTTGTTCTCTGGTTTCACAGACTCTAGTTTTTGATATACTAACAGTGACTTTGTTGCAGAGGACCTTTTCCAGCACTGGACAATGCCAAGAGCTGGTCAATCTTTACTGGAGTTTAAAGAGATCCATTAATCTGTGTGTTTCCACTCTCTTTGCAACTTCCTGGAGCCACCGAAACATTTCCAATCATGGATCACCAGGATCTCTTTCCTGTGATCTATGGAATAAATCGTATGCCTTATCTTTCCAAAGAATGTATCAACAATTTCATGGTAGGCCAGGATGTTATCATCAGTGTTAGTGTGCTGACAGTTCTGAACTCTGTTACTGGCAGCCCATTTCAACAACTGCACGGCTGTACGTGGATGAGCAGTCAGTATTTGCCAACCCATAGTGACAGACACTTGCTGAAGTGATGCTTGTTCTGAAATCAGTATTTCTAATGCCAGTGTGGTGGCTGGAATTCAGAAGGATCAGTTCAATTCAGTCCGGACTTTGTCAGCTGGAGTGCTCTGCATAATCATAATGGAAAAGTAATGTATTTGTATCTCCTTTGTATGCTGCTAAAGAATATAGTTTCTATATCTGTTCCCAGGTTTATGTTCTGTAATGGGAAAAGGATCCTTTCCATTTTATGGATTGAAGTTTTTTGCCTTTTTGTGATATTCATCTTTGTTGCAGATCTCCTAATTATGTCAGAAAAGACATAAGTGGGAAAACTGAACTAAGTGTCTGGTGTTTCGGTTTGGCACTCTGCATCTTCATGAGCCTTACTATTCTGGGCTGTCTTGTACATCTTCTGTAAGATGAAATTTGTTGCTAACTCAGTTTACCAGTGCAGTTTTGAAAATACTGAATTTCTTAAAGTCCTTATTTAAAGTACTTCTTGTAGTGAAAGACCTGGTCCCCCAGAAGAACTGAACCTGACTTGTGATACTCTGAGAACATCTTGCTCTTCAAAGTTACTGCATCTCATCGGTGAACGTGGCCATTGCGTGTGATACAAGTGTCTGCATTTTGGGAAAATAGCCCTTCTGAGCATCTGTGGGAGCATGGGAAGAGCTTTATGCCCTCAGCTGAGCTCAGTAACACCACACAGAGGGACCCTCTCTGCAGAACAACACTCCTGTTCCTTTGACCCCTGGCTCCTGCAGCTGCTTGTGGGGCAACTGGGCTGTGCTGCAGAGCTTCCAGCAGAGAAAAGTGCATCTGGATAGACATTGGAAAATAGAAGAGGCCGGTTGGTTGGCTTCTTTGTTAATGTGCGCATTCCATATCCTGCCATATGTCCCTCCTCTTTAGCCTTTTAATTCTGGGATGTTAAAAATGTAAATACTTTGGGGAAGCTGAATTTAATTAAAAAAGAGTTCCTAAAGAAGAGGGTGTAAGAAAGCATTTGGGCCTGGCTGCAGGAGCACATGAATGGAGTTTTTAAACTGAGCCCAAGAGGAGAAGTACAGGTGTGCTGACTCTGAGAGCTCGGCGCCTTTGAGCATCACCTTCATTTGTGTGTTAGACTGTTCCTTCTCAACGCACTTGGTACAGTATTTTCACTTGAAAGAAAAAAAATAATGTAATCTTTTATTTTCTGAGTGTCTTTTCACACAGAGTTGTAGAATCGTTTAGGTTGGAGAAGGCCTCTTTAAATCATCGAGTCCAACCGTTATGTATCCAAGCCCAGGTTGACAGAGACAAAGTTTTCTTCTTTTTTTACATATCAGAAAACTTAGTTACTGGAAAGCTTTATCATGTCACTGTCAACATGTTTGTGCATGTTGCGAATAAACTTACACTTAATCAGTTTTCCTACTGGGTCTCTGACAGTCTTTTTTTGAAGGAGGTTGTCCCTAAGCATTACGGGCGATGAATTAATTCTGTCAGTGAAGATGATACAAAAATCAGTCAGGGCAAAGTTCTGAAGCACAGATTTAACTCAAAATTTATGCATCTGGGAGACTGTTAGGGGGAAGTAACTTGACTATGCAGGTCCTGTATGGATTTTTCTAGTGGTGTGGAAATCTTTCTCTACCTCATTTTAAAAATCTGTGAAATTTAAAAGCCTATTAATAATTTTTGGTAATGCTGTATAGGTGATATGTTGCCATCTATCCTTTCCATTCATAACCATGTGGAAAGCATCTCAGTAGAGTGCACCAGGCACCTTACATCTATGCAGCTACTCTGACTATGGATGTACCTGGCATCTGTTTTAAGCTTGGGAGCAGATTTGGGCATGGTTCTTGTCTTAGTTTTTCTTCTTGCCTCCAGGTGGAACCTGTTAGATTTTCTGTGAGTTTAGGGGACATTGTTGTGATTTTTGTTTCTGTTCCATATGCTTTACCTGCCCCAAAGGAGTAAGGCATGGAGTGGTAAAACCAAGGATGGAGTAAGCCAGAGGGAATTTGAAATGTAATTAGAGAAACAAACAAAATGAAAAACAAACAAACAAACAAAAAAAAAAACAGACACAAAAAGAAGATTTGAGTAGTAAAGGGAGTCTAATGGTTAGAAGGGGGACTCTTAGAGCCTTGAGAAGCAAAGAAGGTACATGGAATACATGAAGGAAGTGAATGGTACAGAACTGATGGTTTCTGTAATGAATAATTATCTTTGTAATTTCAGCATGGGAACTGCATCAGCCTGTCAGTCTGTAGCCATCAGCTTATGAATCTGACCAATTTGTACTGTACCAGTTTGTAACCTGCCTTTCCAGGGAAAACAGCAGGAGCAAGAGCCAGGCTATTTTAAGATCGCTTAATTAGTATATTATTTAACATATAAACTTAACAGTTGTATGCTAAACTTAACAGTGTGCTTTCTCCACTGTTCACTGTTATCTTTTATTTCTGTAAGGAATCATAACATCCCTGCTAAGACAAAAATTCTTGCATTTGATGTCGAATATTCATAAAATTCTCCCAAGAGAGTCCACATCTGTCTTTATAAAATGAGAACATATATTGAGAAAATAATGTTGTTTATATAACCAACTTGATAAGGCTTTTTTTGGTCCATAATCATATTCATAAAAGTAACTCAAAGATTCATTATTATAACTTGTTTTTATATTTCTGCAAGTCTGTGCTGATACCTTTGAGCCTTTAATTGTGATTTAATGAACACTGAATGTAAACAAGAATTGTAGCAGGAAATTTTAGAACTGCATTTTCTAAATAAAACAGAAATGGCTTGAGTAAGCTCTTAGAGCTTTTAGAAAACTAAGCTAGATTTTTCGTAAGACTTGTGTCATATGTTATTTTTGAGATTTGCTTACTGAATTGATCTTGCAGGTACGATTTCTCATTTGTGCAAGTTAGCACTAGTGGAGATTAATCATATCTGGCCTATGAACTTCCCTCTAAGGACTACCTCTAATTTTGGGAATTCAATACCAGGTTGAATTCTAGACATTACTTCTGCTGTCTCTACACATGGCATTATTTTGAGGGAACTCATTTGTGCTCTGTGTTTTGAGAGGTTGTGGCTTTTTTTTTTTTCTCTTCCACAGTAGTTTCTGTTCCCTTTTAGAAAAGGGAAATGAATCTGTCCCAGAATGTTGACTGCTTGGCAGTTGGGCAGAAAAAAAGTGTTTAATGATGACTTTAAAGGAAAGGTAAGGAAGTGATGATTTTACTTGCTGGCAGCTTCCCTTCCACTGCTTTTATAGAAAACAGCAAAAAAAAAAATTGATTCTGATCTTTACCAGAAGGATAAGAAGCTGGGAAACTTGGGTTCATTCTCTAAGTCTTTTTCTTCTTTAGGGACACAAAAATTTATAATTTCTCTCAAAAGACTTGAAGGATTTTGGCTCTACAGGCTTGGAGAAATTTCAGAGTTCGTCTGAGATTCATGTCTCCCCCACCAGTGCACACTGGAAGTTTGGGTCAGAAGGATCCTTAAGAACTGAAATGCTGGGTAGAAATTTGCCCACCTACTAAGTCCTCTCCTGAGTTTGGCATGAACCACAGTCACACCTGAGGAGGTAATGATGTCCTGGATTTAAGGACTGCAGCATCGTTTCCATGCTTAGTTTTGACTGAGGAGTTACTGCCCTGTCTTTGATAAGGGGGTAATATCACTGTTTACATAATGGCTTGTATGAATCTCCAGGTATTAAAGGTCTACTGCTATAAAAGTATGTTGACTTGTCTTACTGAGATGCTCGTCAGGTATCTCTGGAGATGGAATGTCGTCCCTTGTTTGGAAATAACAAATATGGAGCAGGGTGAGTTTCACACTGTGACTGTTGCTTACGCTGTCTTAGCAGATCAGCTACTTTAAATGTGTGTTCCTTTCATGCTTTTGGAAACCATGGTATGTTTGTTTTTTCTTGCAGATGTACATTACCTTTTTATTTTGACAATGAAATCCCTTTCTGGCATTTGTAGCATGCCAGTTTTGCTGCAGACATGCTCACTAAGCCTTGTGTTAGGTCTCCGCTGTCAGGTTTTCATAGACTACCACATGCTTCCAATGCTTGTTACAAATTTGAAACAGATAGATGTTCAACATAATCATTCATTATTACTTAAAGTACTGTTTCAGTAGAATGAAAGGAGAACTGAGAGCACTGAAGGAATTGGTTCAAATCTGTCATTCAGACCTGCTGCCTTGCGTACCCTGGCTCAGCAGAGGTGGGGCTTGAGAGGTGAGCACTTGCCTGGAGGAGCAGAGAGAAGTGACTGCAGTGAAGATGGGGCAACCTTGCAGACTTCTGGTTCCTCACAGGCTGGGGGCTATAACAGGTTTTGTTCTCTTACAGTAGTACCTGTTAACTGTAGTACAGTGGAAGAAACAATGCAAACTGTTTTTTTTACTAAGCATTTTGTAAAGCTGTTGTGTGTTGAAAGGTAAATTAGTTTGCATATAGACTCTTAAGTCTGCAGCTTCAGTCCCTTAGCTCAAAGAGAAACAGACTGCTCTGTTCTTAGTTTTAATACAGTGGGCAAAGATTGTTCAAGGCTGTGATGTCACAGTCTCTACTGTATTTAGTTGAACAGTAAAACAGCGTAAGTTCATTTTTAACAGTAATTTTTTTGTGCAAGTGGTGTGAACTTCTGTGGCATAGAAAGCTAAATTAATCTCTGGATTAAGACTTCTTTTGAGAGCAACTATTATGGTTGGATTATTATAAAGAAGTAGACGCCAGTTATATGCAATTAAGCAGAAAAGTTGATTTGTGTTACACTTACTCAGAGTTTCATGATTAGATAAATAGCTGTCCCTTGCAGCATGATTTTAGAATGAGGCTGGGGGAAGGTGGTGGGGGAAATTGGTCGGATCTTTCGTACCACAAGTTGGAGAAGGTTTGCTGTCATGATGTGTGGACTTCTGTACTGGACTGTGGTTACAACCAAGTTGGCATTTATAGTTCTGATAGGGGGGAAAAAATCAAAAACCAAACTTGTCCCCAGCCTGAGGCAGATTTGTGTGCTCTCAGCTGAAGCACAGTCAAGAGAATCAGGGTGGGGATTTGAACCATCATATGGTTTTAGTGACACAGAACATGTTTTTAGAGGCTACCTCTTACAAAGAAGAATAAGAGGTAATTTGATACTGTCAAAGTATCGTCAGGGGACAGTGGGCGCTTTCTGTGTTGGTTGGTGGCAGGAAGTATGTCCTGGCTTCCTACCAGGGATTTGACCAGATGAAGGTTCTTGGGAGCAGCAAAGAAGTAAGTAAATGAAACTGAAGGGCTTGTGATATGCAGGTGATTAAATTGCAGTCAGGGTTTTGTTCTTGCTTAAAAGTGGTAAATGCATGAGAGAAAGCATAAATAGCAGTGTGATAAATAGTAGTGTGACACAAAGCCTATAAATAGCCTTTTACAATTTTGTAGTACTTTCTCCTTTTTATAGCCTTTTGCTCTTTGAGTTCTGCACATGTGAACTCTGGATGTGTGGGTTCATTTGTCCCTCTTGGCAATGTTTTATTCCACTGGAGTTGTGATGTTTCTTTTATTGCTTTGTTTATAGCTTTTTTGGCCAGGTGAGTAACTGGCTTGTAGCATGGTTATGTGCCTGGGTTTTCAGCGGATGTGAAACTTGATACTGAACTGAGCCAATGTGATAAACAAGCATTAAAGCCTCTGTGTCTTCCTGAACATGAATACTTCAGAGGAGATGGTAGAAGTTGTTTTCCTACTAAAAATCAACTCTGTAAAATAATAGTCTCAAACCATCAGTATCGAAAGTTTCTTGCTGGTTCTGAATGGCAGCTGATTTTTGAAGTTTTCAGCTGCAAGCAAAATCATCAGTTAATTTTTCTCACTTGATATTTTATTAAATGCAAGGACACTAGTGGCTTTTTTGTACAAAAAATGTGTGCCCTGTACCTGGAAATTGATTTGCTATTACATTAATAAAAGGAATCTAACTTCTAATTGAAGGGCTGAGATTTAATTTATGATAGGAATAGCACCTAAATACAGAATTTGTCAGTGAATTTTAGTTTTACCTGGGTAACATGGTGAGTTCATTTTGGTGCTGAAGTACATGAAAAAAATTCTAGTTTGGAGTTTTGTCCCTTTTCCAGTTTTATACCTGCACCTTTGTATCCTTACTTTTTGGATGCTGGAATATAGAGATTTCTGCTTCCTATGCCCCTCCCCAGTATATTCATAGTTAGCCTTGACAGTGTTATGTTCCTTTGCACACCATTAATAGCATCTGCTATTTTTGTTAGGTTTATATTGTGGAAAATTCTCAGTATTACTGAGTAATTCTATAAAGAACAAAAACTAAAAGGAAGAAAACAGTCCCATTCGGAAACAAAAAAATAAAACTTGATGCTTCTCTAAGTTTCTCAGTTTAGTTTCAGAAGAAGGAAACATATCCCAAAAGGAAAACCATTTTTAGATATGCACAAAGATAATTTATCCTCTTATTTACGTACAGATTTGGTTGTAGTTTAGCAATGTACAAAACTCTGAACACGTGAAGGTAAGTGCAGGGGGCCTGTGGTCTGGCCTTGACATTTAATAACCTCTGACAGGGTGTTACTGTTGAGGTCGATTTTGGAAAACTTTTTGTTTGGCTTTGAGTTTCACTTTGTAAGAAGTACATATAAAATTGGTACAAGGAAGGTTTGTACAATTAAAAGATCTGGGGAATGTAGACTTCTTTGAGATACTTTGGTAAAGAAGCTAAACTCACAAAACTATGGGGTTTGGTTTGGTTTCTTTTGTTTTTTAATTTTACTGTAGGTGAATGATCATCAGGTTTCATTTCAACATGAGTGATATTTGCATTGTCAGATTCACTCAAATAATTTTGAATTTCTAGTGTTGAGCTGGCTTGAAAATGGAAATTGTTTCCTATAAAGAAAATTTTGGAGAAGAAGCAGAGGCAAGTCAGAAAAATACTTACTGAAGCTGCACTGAAATTGTAAAATTGTGAGAACTCTTAGTAGTAAATAAAGAAATAAGTAAAAGGAGGCCTGAAAATTTGGGATGATATGAAATAGAATGGTTGTTTTGCTGCTGGGCAGGTCCACCAGGAAAACTGGTCTTGCCCCATGTGGAGAGCTGTTGCTCTAGTTCCCAGGCATGCTTTGGGGTCTCTCTACTGCACACCCCAAAACCAACCAAGGAAGCACCTTACTCTGCCCTCATACCTCACTGCCAAAATGCTGGGGAGAGGCTGAGTGTCTGGGTGCTCAGGAAAGGAGTGCAAGGCAGGGTGGCTGAAAGCCAGGGGCACGGATGGAGTGAGGTCACTTCTCTGGGCAGCACTGCCAGAAGACTTCCCTTTGTTTGTTTTCTGTTGGAGGAAGAAGTGGAGTTGACAAGCGTTTTCCAGGCAGGTAGCCAGACAGGCATTATTTTAGTGTTTCCAGCAGAAAATCGGTGGGTTTTGGAAAAAATGAAATTTTCCATGTGAAAATTTCTATTTTGTGTAAATAGCATTTCTGATTAAAAATTAATTTTGATGGAAAGTGTCCAGTTGGTTATACTGAGCCTTGGAATTAGCATCTGCTATGTTTAAGTCTATTGAAGATAATTTGGCTTAGTTTTAGCAACTCTGAACAAAATACACACAGACAACTTTTCCTCCCTCAGTCTAATACCTCAGTTCTAGTGCCAGCCAAAATTCAACTTGAAGTTGGCTATGAGTAGAATAAAAGCTTTTTCTGAATTTTGCAATTTGTTTTCAATTCAAAGTGCCTTTGACTTCAAAGGCTTCACAACACAGATGCCATGGATGGAACTGCAGTTGCCAATTCCACTGGCTGCTCTGGGTTTTAGGGTCCTGCTGTGTGCAGCAACATTGATTTGTGGGAGCTCAAGTGGCTAATAGCTAGCCCACAGATTTTCTCCATTGGCACGTTTTCTGTCAATGCTGTGCCCAAGTAATCGTGGTTGAGGCTTGTTCAGTGTACAGGATGTGGGATTTGGGTTTATTTACAGTCACACCAAGTCAGAACACGTAACTTTGCAGCACTTGGTGTTTCACCTTTGTTTTATCTGCTTAGTTGTGTACGACTGTTGAAGATCAGTACTTATTACTTGCATGTAACTTCTTTCTCTCTTTGAATTACTAAATTGTGTTAGAAAATACCCCTCCTATATGTAGATAGAAAAGTTGGAATCAAAACCTAATTCTCACTTGCTAAATTTCCTCAATTTAGGGTGTGTAGTCAGGCTATTGCTCAAGTTTCAAGCTGTTAATAGTTAGTTCTACTGGATCTGCAGAGAACTGTAAACTCCTTTTTTAATAGGTAAAGAAATCTTTTTTTTAAGTCATTTAGCAAAGGAGAATCAAATTTAGTTACCCCTTGATACTTTTGAGAAAAACTGTAGGAGGAAGTTTGGATTTTTGGGGTTTGGCAGTGGTATATCCTCCTATCCCCTCTCCCCCTTTTTTCAGCAAGATATAACACACTAACTTCTTGTCACCTGGTGCTTCTGGTTGTAGTTTGTCTGAACTTGCATAGATTTCAAGCATTTTTTCTTTTGATAAGTAAATATTTAGGTTTTCTGATCTTAGAGTTGCATCAGAGCCAGAATTTCCTTTTAACGAAAGATCTATTTAAATCTATTTAACCTAGTTTAAGAACACATTTAGAAAAGTACTGCAGATTTATTTTGAGATGCTTCTATCAAGATATTTTAGTAATATTTCGTTATAGCCTCCATTTATCACATCTTATTATAGCATTGAGTCATAAAAGCAAGAATAAGATACCCAGCTCCAGGAATGGGAAGAGTTAGATGCAGTAATCATCTGTGTGAGGGTCATGGATTGCCATTTTAACACTGTTTTCAAACAGGGGCAGGTTATGAATAGAAATGAGTTTAAAATAATGGAGGTCAAACTGGCTTGGAAAACTTTTCTGTTTATTCCTAGTAATCTTTACACATGATAAACACCTCCAGATATCCTGAGGTGACAGCTGTGTACTTGGAAACAAGCTGGGTTTATGTCTTATAAATGCATTTGCATGTTAGTTTAATTTATAATATTTTTCAAATATAGGAGGGTAGTTAAAAGTCACCATTTAGTGATATTTAAATGGTGTTCCTCTTCCTGATTATTTTTTCCTGGCAGCTTCAGCTGTCTACCCTTCCACATGGATTGGTTGTTTTGTTTTTTTTTTTTTTTTAAAGTAAAGTTGGATTTAACTTTTTCTCCTGCCAGCTTTGCCATTTCCATCCTAAATTGCTTATTCAAGGCGTGTGGGCAGCTGCTAACTCAGATCAGTGCACGTGTGTGTTTGCTGCCTGTCATGCCGGGGCCTCTTCCCTCTCTGTCCTGGCTGGCTCACAGGCTGGTACTGCTGTAGCTGTGCTTGCCTTCAACTTCTGTTTTCATGACAGGCCTTAAATGATACCAGTATCGTTACCTAAAGACATTTCTGGCTTCAGCTGCCTGCTCGCTGCCTGCTGCTTCTTCACATCATGGCATGGTTTTCCTAAGCCATTCTGTTAAGCCTTCACACTGATCCAGGGGACTCCTGAAGATCACTTATAATCCATTGCTTAATAGAGGGATAGGTGTGAGGGTTTTTCTGGTTTGTTAAGGTGTGTATGGGTATATTGCTGTCATAGAGAAATTTTCTACACTTGTGGTCAAAGTAATCTCTGAAACCCCCTGTAAGCTTCTTCACACATCTTGTTCAAACGTGTGTGTGATTTTTTTTTTTCATAGAACTTCCCTAACCCCCGAGTAGCATCTGAAGTGAAAGGTCTCTGGGTCAGAAACAACGTAACAGCACAAACTGTGTGATGTTTCCAGTCTGTGGTTTCAGTGTGTCACCTGCAAGACCTGTGTTTGTATTTGCTGTGAAATAGGTACTTGCTATGAAGCCTTTACCTAGGGGCATGTGCACTGGACACTTTTCTTGCATCATTTGGAAGTGATGCAAAGGTCCTGTATCTTCTGGAGTACTGTTGTCATCAGGTCAGTGAGTACTGAGCCAGGAGCTGGCAGGAACAAGCTGGAAGGAGATTTTCTGTTGTCTTTGCATTCGTCCACACTCTGACCTGTAAGACTGTTGCAGTGAAAAGGGAAGCAGGTGCCCTGCTGCAGTAGAAAAAAGGGGTGAAGGGGCCAGGGGAAGGTTTCACTACTTTAATTCTAAATCTTTCTTAGCTGCAGACTTTTAGTATATTAAGTATATTTCTTCAGCCTCTCTGAAGCTCTGAAGTTGCAATGTGGTTTGGACAGGTGTTTGCCAAGAGTAAATTTGAAACTTAAAAATGGGTTTATAATGAACTCATTTAGCTGTTTGGAATCTATAAGTCTATTTGTCTTTTTTGTCCTTTTTTTTCTCACCAAAAAAAAATATCTTCTCAAGTTCTATCTCATTAAGAGTCCTGGATAGTGAAGACGGAAGAATTACTTTCTCCATGTGAAGTATGAGTGAGCATAGAAAGGGAGGACATAAAGGTTTGAGGTTCAAATTGATTGACAGTGTTGATGGTGTGGTTTCTAAGGACTTTTTTTTTTTTAATTAATTAATTAGTTAAATTTTTTAATTAATATTGCTCCTAAACTGTGCCAGTAGGTATTGTGATCTCAAACTAATGAATTTCACGTTGCTGTTTTGTGTTTCCTGAAATGCTCCATACAGGAGTGAAGCAAAGCAGATCCCAGTCTTCTTGCACTGTCCTACTTCTGACCCAAAGCAGCAAAAGGGGAGCAGCTGAATTTGAGAAGCTTTTTTTTGTGAGCATGGTGCATGCAGTTCAAGCATAATGAGTATTGACATTTAATTAGAAAGAAGTGTCACTTATAATAGGCTTCTCTGTTAGCTGTGCCCTTATTCTTGGGGTCAGGGAGGAGCAAGGGAGGAAGCTGTCAAATTGTCAAAATAGTTTATTTTTTAGATGAAATAGTAGCTCACTACAGTACTATCTCACTAATTTGCTGTGTTCTGGTATACAGCCTTCAGCTGTCTCTAACAAATTCACCACTATCCTGTGTAGAGAGACTGAACACTCATTAATTATTATTCTTATGTTGGAAAGTATAAGATTCTGGGAGTGACAGAGCAAGGTGTTTCATCTTAAACCTGTGCCTCTTTTAGTACTTATGTGATTAGAACAGTGGAAATCTTGCTTGATATCACACAGCAGTTGTTAAAATTGGAAACCCCCCTCCAAAGAAGTTGAAAAAAAAACCTATCCAAGGAGGTCTTAATTTAAAAAGAAGTCCTCAAGTAATTTTTTTAACTGAGAGTACTTATTAATTTAGGCATCAAGCCTGTACTGAAATCCACAGCCAACCCCATGAAATCCCATGTTTATAAAATGAGATGAATTAACAACCTTAGAAACTTATCCAAGCAGCTAGAATATTAAATTCATTTTCTACTACTGGCATGTGTATAGGAGAAGCTGATGGTGGAGGAGAGAGGATAAATTCAGCTTCTTTTCTCTCAGTTGTTGAGGTTGGGGCACAAAATTTTCAGAAACTGTCAGATATACTTTAGGAATGAACACTTTTTACATTAGATTTGGCTCTTCATGTGGTTGATTGAGGATGTAGAAAAGGAGGATGCAAGAGTAGCTCATTCATTAAAATGCAGGTGAGATGATGGATGTTTTGAGGAGCATGTGAGTATGTTGTTCTTTATTGCTTTCAAAAGTGAAGTACTTGCAGATAGGAATTTTGTTTGCTGTTCTGTGCTTCTGGCATCCGTGAGGAATTTAATCAAGCATCTCAAAGTGTCTGCAGGTAATAGGGGTCTCGGAGGAACGTGTAGAAGCAGCTGGAAATTAGGTGAGCTTGTGCAACATTTTCACGTAGGAAGTCTGGAGGCTGCTCAGGGCCAGGCTGTAACAAAGGGAGCAGGAGAGTTTGGAGCTGCCAGCCCTCTGCAGATACCGGGGCTAAAGAGAGCACAGTCTGGTTACCCACCAGCGAAGAGAAGTTGCTGAGGTTTTAGAAACTTTACTTTCCTGTCTTCCAAAGCCAGTGTCTCCTTGTATCCAGTTCTCTCTTTTGACAACTGTCTGGGAATGAAGTAGCACTGAAGGACTGGACTCATGCTTGTAGTTACATTGCACAGTCACAGTAACTGTTCCTGGTCATCAACAGTAAAAATGTGATATCCCTCTTTTCCAGTGAAGGTTTAGGAAAAGTTTAATAAGCGACCATATAATAACTTTTCAGGAGTGTGTTGTTTTCTTTAAGCAGAATGAATTAAATTAATTTATATATTAAAGATAATAAACTTAGAAATTCAACAGAAACTTTTGATAGAGCCCAGAATCAATAATGATGCTGTTGTCTGACTAGAAGTCTTGCTGAAACCTTTGCACCTGGTGGCTGCAAAGTGAAATGAGCCAATGTTTACATATCAACTTTAAAGACTGATGGATATTTTCCATTGTTGGGTCAGCAGAAAGCATGAAGAAATGAATGAAGTATGAATTGTTGGATCGAGTTCAGGATTGTAGTGCACGGGTCGATTCACTTAAATGAAAATGCATTTCTACTCTGATTTTATTTTTAAGGAATGTCCTGAAGCTGTGGACTACATCAGAATTGCTGAAAGCTTTCAAAAGAGATTTTTGAAAGAAAAAAAATTTGAGCTTTTGTGTTTGACTAATATGGAATTCCCTCAAATAGTGCACAGTCAAGTAATGTTTAGCATTTTCTGATTGGTTAGATTAAAACATGGTAGTTTCATTAATATTTTTTCAATAAATGTATATGAAGATGGGCTCTAGATACAACTCCATGTTAGTTTGAAATACAGTTTGTTGTATTACTCTGTTTAAACCTTAAAAATTGTGTCTGTATTTTTAATAGAATTTTTTCCTCATAATTAAATCGTCTGGATAATTTTAGTAACAATGACGTCTACATTTTACTGAATGTATTCAAGCTGTACCATGTGTTAAGGTCTTCTATGAGTCTGGCCTACTTTTCCACCTCTTGTAGCAAATTCATGTATTGTGTTGTCCCCAGATGAACAGGTGAGCCACAGTGGAAATATATGCCTTCTGGGTTGCTAAAATACGAGCTCAGAAACAAATGGAAATCTGACAGTGCATTAACTTCATATCTGCTTCAGAGGAGCCATGAAAAATGGGATTTCTCTTGTCCTTCCATGCACATATGCATAGGGCAGTGTGTTAACGTGGTTGTTTTTCTGTACACTAATGAAAAGTTCTTTTAAAGACAGTTTGCATCAAGTCAGCAAAATAGTTGCACTCTTGGATAAATTACATTTCAGTTAATTACATGCTTAACCAACTGCTTATTTATTAAGCTGCTTAAAATTGGTTTATTGTAAGCCGAAGCAAATTGTCATTTTACTGTAGACATTTGCATAAAAGAATAAAGGATGCTGAAAATTCACTTGAAGCTTCTGAATGCTCTTCAGTGCCCTAACCGAGCCAGTATTGCAGGAATGTTCTGCCCTTTGATAGGGAACACTCCCTTGAATTGCTTCATCGCTTGAAACCTGAGCTCAGGCAGGAAATGTACAACTCACTCCCTCCACAGACCTGAGAGGTGAGTGGAGTTTCATTGCACAAGTTCTGTCCTTCTCCAGTTGCTGGAGCAGCACGTACTTTGGATTGTTAATTCATGCATCTAAATACTACATGCTCAGCAGAAGACACTGAAAAATTATTAGCAGAAACCTTTTTCGTATTCAAAGGTTAATCTAAGTCCAATTTATATAACATACTTGCATGTATAAAAATATTGTAGAGTAAGTGGCCATGGCACTGCCCATGACATGGGAATGCACACACGGTGGTACCTGTGTCCGCCTGCAGTTTAAACCAGTTGTTCTCAAACTTTAATTTTGGTTGAATCTCAGCTTTTGTCTTTACTCTTACTTCTTCTGGGGATGCAGATTTTACTTTGGAGCTTAAATAAGTCCTCTGTTTGTTCCATACTAACTTCAGCTATAACATATTTTTGTTGCAGAAGTATGCAAGCAGTGCAGCTGAATTTTTATCAGTTTTTGTCATTTTAAATATCAATATGTGTTGGGAAATCAGGTAACTATAATTTACAACCTTATAAGCAAAGCTAGCCATCCTACTGTGTTGTTAGTAAGTTTTCAGAATGTGTAGCAAGATTGGCAAGAGGTGGTCAGGAGAAATTATACTGTCTTTGTTCTTGGTGCATTTATGTCTGGAAGAAAGGAGTAGTAAAGATGATATGGATACAATTCAGGGCCAGTTATCTTGTAAAACAAGTGTGTCAGAGTAAGACCACTAATTGCAGGGTCTGTCTGTACGTAGCAACTGCGTCCTTTTTGTAAAATGGACGTGTGCTGATGGAGGTTTAAATACAGGTTGTGTGTACAGGATTGGCCACAAAGCAGTTACATGTAATAGCCCTGGCAGATCTTAGCATCTGATGGTGAAGGCTTTTTAGCTTATTCCCTTCATGCTTCCATAGTTTCTTTGCTGACATATCTGGAAAGAGTGACTTTGAATGTGGTCTGCAGAAAAGTAGTCATTCTTTTGTCACCTTCCCCTCTATTATGTTCATGACTGTTGTATTTCCGTTTTGTAGAAGTATTTCAGGATTTCAGTCATTGTACTTAGCTGTAAAACTATGTTCTGCAGTTGCAAAAGTCTCTTAATTTCATGGAAGAAACTTATCTGCTATGAGATGGTGTACTCAGCTACTATGTATTTTATGTGAGGCAGGGAATATAATTTTTCACTGCCTAATCTGAAAGTACAAAACATGGTTTCATAAGTTTATGAAGAAAACATTCATGAAGGACTGATGTCCAGCATGGTGGGAATATGAGCTTCACACCAGGAAGATGTTAAACTCCAGACTGTGGAACAGCATGAGAGAAATGTGTGTGTCCTATTTGTTTCTTTCTTCCTTACATAGAGCAGAGAAAGTGTTGCCCTTCCAGTCTGGGAGCTTGATGAACTGTTGCTCTGACCCAGTGTAGGTGGTCCTGTTTCCATAGCAAACTTACAACACAGTGCCTTCTTTCTTGAATTTGATAATTTTATTTGTGTACGTTGAGAAAGATCCAAATCACTCTCTGTGACTATTCACTGGTTTTTGTTTGGTGGGAACAAAGATGATCTGTGTTACACCAAGAACCTTGATAGATCTGCAGGTTTGGTCTATCAAAGGAACAGAGTAAAGGTTGCTTGGTTTTAAAGGATTTAGAGGGTCACTGAGGGCAGATTTTCTCCTTGCTCACTCTTATGTATTTGTTGCTGTGTTTGAAACCCACAAGTTTTCTGTCTAGTGTCAGGTAATGATGAGGAAGGAAGAAATATTGTTGGTCTTGTCTTGATCAGCAAATAAGACAAATATAGACAAAGGAATTGAAAAAAGGTGAGACTTGCCTTTTTCTTCCCTAAAGCATGATGGTTTCTGGCTTTAAGCAAGTCTCTTTTTTTTTTTTTTTCTTTTCCCTTTCTGCTGCAAAATTGTGGATTGTTGAGTTAGACCCACCTGGTTCCGTACCAAATGGATTTGTGAGGACAGCAGTACTTATTTGGAAGCTAAACAGTCCTGCTCTGTGCACTGGTGTTCGTGTTTGTGGAAAGGGACTCTGAAGATAACCCTTACTGTTTCTTGACTGCTTTGTTACTTTTTCAAATCTTTGTAAAACAGGCCTGTCAAAGGGTTGTTTCTGTGGCATGGAGAAACTATTTTTAAACAAATGCCATGCTTTTCTGAAACCTTCTTTGATTTAGCTCACAGGCAAATACCATCCTAAAGTCCTGGCTGTCGTTATGGGTTGTGTAGGTGCGCTGGTAGAGATGCCAATCTTTATGCCTTTCTGACTTTTAGGGCAATTGGCCTCGAGATTGTGTCTGTGTGACAAAATACTGTGTGTGAAATGTTACCTTGTTGGCTCAGATCACTGATATAGGGGTTTGGTTCCTCTTCTCTGTTAAAGGTTTTTTCCTGCTTTTTATTTTTGAGAGCTGTAGAAGGCATAGCAGAAGCAGCACAAGGCATTGTCGGACATGTACTTTGATCGTAGGCTTTATGGGAGAGTTTTAATGTTTGCGACACAATTTTTCATTAACTTATCATTAAGAGAAAGCCATGAGTTTAGCAGCTGGTGGGTTTATCTGGTGCCTGTATCCTTCAGTTTGTCGTGTTGGTTTAGCAAAACCAAAATAAACTTGCTGTAATTCTGCGTGAATACGGCATTGCAGTTCTGAAGTCAGAGTGACTGAGTAGCCAAAATAAAAAAGCTGTCTGGTAAGGAAGCAAGTCCTTATTAATTTGAAAATACCGGTTAAGCCAAAACGGAAACATTTTGCGAGGGTGGGTTATCATTAAGAAGATTTTTTTTATGTCTGAGGTGTACAGTCATGCTTAAAGAGCAGAAGATGTGATTTAGAAAAGCAAAATACCTCAGGGATTTTTAGGGCAGTTGCTCAGGAGGTTGACTGCACAGGGGAAAGATGGTTAAACTGCCAAGTCCCAGTTTGGATGGCTTTTCAGTGAGAGCCTATGTATCTAAATTATCAACCATTTAGGAGGGGATTGATCTTTCACTTCTTACTCCTATTCATTTATGTATATTGGAGCACAGATATCTCTTATAATCAGTGCAAGCTCTCTGATCACTGCTGGAATATTTGCTGTCCTCATGTAAATGGTTTTGAAGTCTTCGTAATTTTGTGCAGAATAAGGAAAAATCAATTGTTTTATATTCGGTTTTGAGAAAACCTGTTTTCTTTTACTACTCTTCAAGGTATTTTAATTTTATGTCTCAATATATTCTCTGCTTAAGTTATGAAACTTCATTTGCTTGTGCCCTTGTCAAAGGATGTAGAAATAGTTTGCTGAGTGTGTAATTAGGTGAATCACAGGCTCTGATCCTGCGAGGTACTTGAGAAAGTAGCTGGTATCGTTGGACAGGGCTAATAGCTTCAGGTGGGGACATGGGGCTGGATGATAATCATCAGAATCTTAGATTTGAGAAGTGAGAGTCAATTCTTGCATTTCATTTATTGGCTCTCAGTGCAGGGTGTGGACAGGTGATGGTCACAGTTCCTTACTTAGAGATTAAGAGTTGTTTGTGCTCCCAAACTGACAGATTGACATAGGCAGAAAATTCGGTAGTTTGGTGAATCTTAAACTATTCACATTGTAATTTATAAAAAAAGGGGGGGAGAAACAATGCTAATATTTTTGTTATGACTCTGCATTCTTATGTCTAATGATTACTCAGTGAACGTGCAGGCCTTGCAGAATCATGCATCAAAGTCGTGTGTATTTGCTGTTTTCTTTTCTCTCTGCTTTTTCTCTATAAAGCTTTTTATATAAGCATATTTTATTTTCTGTGTTGCACTGAAATTAGTTATTTAACTGCATGTAACATTGAGACCTAGTAGCCATGATGCCCAACAATTACAGTGCTTTTTGAATTGAAAATGCTGTTCTGAATATTTAAAAAAAAACTGAAGCAAAACCCGAAAAAACAGCAAACCTACAAAACAACCTTAAAATAGAGAGAGTGTGGACAATGGACAGAAAGTAAAGGACTTAGTATTTTGGTATGAGCTTGTGTTATAGCTTGGAAGACATTGCTTCGTTATTGGCTGCAATGAATTTAGTATTCATTCTTCTTTTGTCTGTAATGGAGTTTTTAAATAATGGGCTTGCCGTTTGTTCACCTTTATTTGAAGTGTGCCGTTCTTGCATTTGCGTTTTTTTGATCTTTTCAAATGTTGTGTTGTTTTGCCTGCAGACCCTGTGTGGACAGTAATGACCGCACGTTTCCGATTGCCTGCTGGCAGAACCTACAATGTACGAGCGTCTGAGCTGGCACGGGACAGGCAGCATACGGAGGTGGTCTGCAACATTCTTCTCCTGGATAACACTGTACAAGCTTTCAGAGTTAATGTAAGTCACTGGCTTACTGCAAAACAATACCCCAGGCCTGCTTTCCTTTGCTGGATTTGTATGGCTCGAGTTTGACTTTCTGTGTTAGGTGCAGGGTAGAGGGGAAAGTTGTGTTTGGGCAGACATGCTTGTACACGTGCACTCTGTGTTACTGGGAACTTAGTCATTCTGGCACCCCCTAACACATCGTCATTTCAAAATCCAATATACAAAGCGTAAGTTATTTCTAGTAGTTCTCTTTATGGATTAAAGTTGTCTAGTGGAAATGGAGGACAGTCTTGTCACTGAGTTGAAAGAAAAGCTTTTGTTCTGCTGCGCTCTGGCTTTTGCATTTTGAGCATGAGTAAGCTATAATGGTAACTCTTCCCATGGCTGTATAGCTGACTGTGTTCAGTCATCTGTTTGGTTATATTTGGTCACAGCTGTTATATTATTTCCCTGCTTTTTGCTTTTCTTAGTTAATATTCTTGTTCTGTGATTTCCCTCACTTAAGCTCACCACCTTCTGTTACACCAGTAAGAACGGCAGGAAAGCAAATACAAAGGTGGTTGCTGAATACTGAGGACTCTTAATGGAAAAAATTAATAACTTTTACATATGAACCTGGAATTTAAACTATGTTATTCTTCCTGTTTTCTAATCTGTAATCTTTAATAAGGGGTTAAAATGAAACTGTTCATGGTTTTTGTGTATGTTCACACAAGCACAACCCTTGCTTTCAACTTCCTGAGGGAAAAAAAAAAAAACATGAAAAATAGGCAAGGACCTCACAAGAAAACATTAAAGTATTAAAGGAATCTTTGTATGAGAAGAACCAGAACTCGACAGGAAAGAAGCTGTAGGTTGTGCTGGGGCAGTAGAACTCTGCTTTTACTTTATAAGCTATGGAACTGATGACTTACGTGGAGAAGGGTTGAATAATGTGATGGTGAAAGTTACAGGTGGCATGATTACTAAAATTTTTCAAGGAAAACCTCAGCAAGTGGAGTGAAGGAGTAGCTCAGTATCAAACAAGGAGAAATGAAGGAGAAACTGAAGCAGTTGTCAAATCTACGGGAATAAGTTTAACTCAGACTACTTGAAATAGTTCTGGTGCTCAGTAATTATGTCATTATCAATCATCAATAAATACATGTCATGGACAAATTGAATTCTGATATTCAGTGTTCAGTAAGGATACTGATACATCTGAATATTTTGGGGAAGATCTGTGAGAGGGATTGCATTTCTCTGTTCTGTAGTCAGTGGTTAGAGCCTGTGCAGCCTATAGCTGCCTTTCAGAGAAGGGGAATCTGTTCTGTTACGTAGCAAAAACTCGCAAGGATCCGTTGTCAAGAGCTTAAGATTTAGAGGTAGACCTGGTGGTTGTTTGGTTTAGGTATAAATCCTCAAATGTCTATTCTGTCTCTCCCAAGAAAAAATTATGTAATATGTTCTCACCACCTCCCTAATGTTCTAAATATTTTAGTTGCATGGATCATGCTTTAGTGCTTATACAGATCAGTCTGCAAGTTTGTCTATTAAAACTGAGTCTAGGGAATAAAAAGTTCCTTGGTGCTGAATATTTTGATCTCATGTCTTAGCCTCAATCTGTTTTTTCACAAATAGGGAGCAATAAAGTATTCAACTGTAGCAAATGTAACCTACATGGTATACAGGTTTTCAGGTTTTATGGCTTTGTTTTCCTTTATTGTGGTTGACACTGTACTTAGCAATAAATATTTATGGAATTGTTTTCAAAATAGAAAGAACAAAGATAACATCAAATAAATTAGCACTTTTTTTTCTCCTGATGATTGCTATAGGTATTCTGTATGCTAATGATTGTAAAGCTTAATCATCTGGAGTGTGTAGTGCTGCATTAATGAAAATGTACTCAAGTGCTGTTTCTTCTGCAACAGCAAAGTAGTGATCACAGACAGTGTCTCTTGATAATTCATGTGTCATGTTCTAAGTTCACATTTCAACCAGCCCCTTCCATTGATCTGCAGAATAGGCGCCTTTGTGCTAAGCTTTACCTTGTATAGAGCATAACAAATCAAACCAAATAATCCCTGTGGATTGTAGCCAGACAAAGGTTATAGTGGTTGCAGGCAGAAGAGTCAGTTGGAGCTCACCTGTGCATATATTTGAAGAGTAGAAATCCTTTCTATTAAATGCTCTGCTTACCGAAGGAAGAAATCCTGCTTCGATCCTGAAAAGCAGGCTTCAGTAGAGCACATGGCTGGAAGAAATGAGGCTGACAAGTTAATAACGTGATCAGGATGATTTGCATTACGGTAAAACTGCTTCTTCAAGATCAAATTACTTTAATTTGTTTTAATTACTTGTTTAAATGCCTCAAATTATATATTTTCCATGCAGGCTGACTTACCTGTAGTCCCTGAAAGACAGTGTGTGGATACAGAGATCACACTGAACTTGAGGGAAAACTAAATCAAGGTAGATGGGATGGGTTGTCCTGTGAGCAAGGTTAGTGGCCATGGACAAATGTTTCAGTTTGGAGCCTTTATTATTCCAGAACACTCTTCAAACTTAATGGATTTACACTCTAGCAGAAATAAAATCTGAAAAATAACCTAAACAAAACAAGAAAAAAAGACCCTCAAAAACCACATACCATACCCCCTGTAATTGTAGAAGTTAATATTTTCATTAATTTAATCTTGCCCTTTTTTCTTTCACCAAAAAAAGCCCCAAAAAAACCCCACAAAAACATCATCCCATTCCTCTCATCAGAAGTCCAAATTTGTTTGGACTGACACTACAGCGATATCTCGTGTTGTTTGTTGTTGGTGTGGCCAGTGACAAAACTGGAATGTCAGAAATTCAGAGTAGGAAGGTGGTAGTAGTTGGTAACCAGGCGTTAAAGCTGTGTGGTTACAGGTGTTTGCCTAAATTTTCAAACATGGGTGTTTGTGAACAGGTACAATCATTTTGCAAGTAGAAATTAATGTGTATATATCTAGTGTTACTAGATGATAGTTCATAAAGTGCAGTTAACGTATCGATGTCTAGAGTTTATGTCAGATTTGTCCTGAAAGGCCAAAATTTATGAGATGTTTTGCATACAGTAATGACTGATGAGTATATATAACCTTTTAATACTTCAGTTTGGAAAAAATACTGATATTTTTGTGTCTAAGTACTGCAGTTTTGTGATAGATAGTTTCCATTTTTCATGTTTAAATTATTTCATTTTTTACAAGGAAATAACAGTGTTTAACTTTGTATCTCTAGCAACAAAGCAAGTTTCTTTTTATGCTCATCTGCATTTATTGGTTTTGCTTTTTTGTAAAAAAAAAAAAATCAAACGTTTAAACTTGCTATCGTGTTTTTTTATAATTTAGAGCACCTATTCAGTGTTGTGATAGTATTAGAAATATTTTGGACCTTTCTCAACACCCAGGATTTTGACCTTCACCTCCTTTGGCAAGCTGCAACATCATTATATGAATATCAGAGATGGGTTAAACTGAGGTCTGGTTTTACTAGATGCTTATCTTTATTTTGCACTGAGAGTAAAACATTCTGATCCAAACAAATGCTTCATGTTGAAACTAGTCTTCTCCTACCAAATTTGCTGCTCAATTGCAGCAGAAATACCTTCCTTGTGGTCATGAAATGATGTTCTGTATTTCTTAGTTCAAACTGATTGGCGAGTTCTCAGCTTTTTCATTAGGAAACGTCTATTCAGATAATTTAAGAAACAGTACACATTGTCAGGGTTAGATTGGAAAAAAGCTGCAGAGATGGTATCTGCGAGTTACTTACAGAGGTAACATGTCAGCTGTGGTAATTTTAAGCCTGAACTTGGGTTACAAATGTCTCCCATTTTCTAGTAGTTACCATCATAAGTTCTCAGTTTCTCATCTCTAATTTAAATCTACATGGGAAAAATGCCAAGAGGCAATTAGTGTTGCTATGTAATTTTAAAATTAGTTGTATTTGCTGTAAAAACTATACTGATGACTAGTTTATTTCAAAATATAGCAGAAACTCCTAATTTAGTAAAAATAAAAGTGACTATTTTTGGATTGTATATACAAATGCCTCCTGTATTTATGCTGCTGTGCATTTATTATGTTAACATCTGGTTTTTTCTTTGTTTGTTTTTAGTAATTTGGAAAGTAAATTTTTCCAGTAGTGAACTTTTTAACAGTGGTGCTTCTATATTTTGTTAAACATGAAGACACTTTCTCTGTAGCATTTTTTTTAAGAAGATCTTTTTTTCAAAGTATACATAGCAAATCTTAGATTGCTTCAACTTAGCCAAATTTATATGAGACCTGAAATATATGCCTTATGTAATTTCAGCTTGAATGTGCAGAGTTGTGATTATGATGCTCTTCCTGAGATTATTTCAAGCATAATTTGTGGATAACTCCTATCTACTTTTAAAAAAATTATTAGGAAATAAATTATCAGACTTCTTGGAGTATTTAGCCCCAAATAACTGCCAGTGACAGTTTTATTCAACTTCAGTGTAATTTCGTCTGAACAAAAAAATTAGTTTTCACAGGATGCTCTTAGATATTAACAAATGTCTGAATATGGACTTGTAGATTTTTCTATTATATTGATATCAAATTATTATTTTGGTCTTATAGTTACTTCTGTTTTAACAGCTGTAAAAGTAAACTGTTACATAATCTCTGTGTGAAGTGAGGTCATTTGTGAGCAGAACAGCAGGTTTTTTTGTTTTAAAAGTATAAAAATATCTTACTGCCTACAGTAAACAAGGCAAGATGTATCAAATCCTCTGCAGCATCAACAATATCTGGCACCTAGGAGATTATTAGAAGCTTCTCTGCTTGGGTGCCAGAGGAGTAGAAAATCTGGGTGGAACATGTATCAATCATCACTTTCTTATTTCTTTTTGTTTGACAGTTGTTCTTGCAGAATTTTGCTTGTCTCTTGTATTTCAAGGAGCTATGACACTTTAACTTCTTTGGGAAACTCCCTTCAGATTTTACTAAATGCGTTTATTGAGTCCTGTCATAATGACACACTTGGTGTTTCAATTACTGTGTTGGCAGCATTTTCAGGTTAGGCAAAAAAATTGCTAGGTATTAACTACAGATTCTTTTTCTATCATTTTGAGGGTAAGATTTGTCCCTAGAGTAGAAATCAAGTTTGTTTGCTTGTCTCTGAAAAGTAATGTTACTATTACCCAGTTAATTTGAAATAGTTCATTTAGAGTGAAGTAGTGTATTAGAGAGAATGTGTTTAAATGACACTTCTTGATTAGATATGTGGCTGCTTCAGCTGTCTGTGCCATTAAACTTCGGAAACATTTTCAATGTGCTGGTTTGTTTAGAGTCAGGAATAGATTTTCAGATAAAATAAGGAAGAATAACTTGTACAGATCAGTACATTTGAATTCAGTGACCCAAACAAGACTTACTTGTACCAAGTTCTTTATTAAATCTTAAACTTCTTTTCTTTTCTGTTTTTCAGTACTACTTTTAAATATCAAATTTGGCTAATGAATGGCTTTCAGAAATAATGATGTAGCTAGCTGAGAAGTGAGAAATTCTTACTGTCAGAAAATGACAGAGAAGAAAAATGATTTCCTTACATATGTTTCAAAAAGAGAGATGAAGCTCATTTAAAAATAGTGCTCCTGGGATACACTTCGTGATATTTAAAATTTAGGCTGTTATAGCACATCTGAAAGAATGTGTATGTTCTTTACCTGCCTGAATTCTCTGTGTGCAATTATGTATTTGTTCATTAAAAAAAAGGTATGTATTTGTTCTCTGCAGAAACATGATCAGGGTCAAGTTCTATTGGATGTAGTCTTCAAACATCTCGATTTGACAGAGAGAGATTACTTTGGTTTACAGTTGGCTGATGAATCTACTGATAACCCTGTAAGTTGACTTGGTTTTATAAGTACTATTTTAAAAATCATAATTATGGTCATCACTGTACTGTGTTATTTTAAGAACTAAATAAAAACCATTGCAATTTTGTGCTATCTTCCCCAATTGTGTAATTTCAGTGGGTCACTATCACCTTGTTGTAGTTATGATGAAAGTACATATGAATAATCACAGATTGGAGTAAAACATTGAGATCTGTGCTTATGAAATAATACCCTAAAAGGATATTGTTTGCTTTATTGTATCTGTTTACTAGACTGCATGATCATTGTCAGAAATAGTAAATACGTTTTAATTTTGTTTTGTTGTTATTTTTGTCATTAGGACTTAGAAAATAATGAGGGGGTTTTAGGTTGTCCTGTATGGTGATTCTGTTTCTAGCCCAGATACCTGGTAGTCTTTTAATAGTTCTTCATATAGTCTAGTCTCTGACCAAGGCTTACAGTACTTCTTGGGCTTTAATTGAAAGGGAATTCTATACAACTGGAACATGGTAAATCACCAGGAGAAACAAAGAGGTCCAGCTGTACATTCACGGTAATAGTTACAGCAGTACTGCTGAGATTAATGCTGCTTGAAGAATGGTTCTTGAATGCTTTCTTTTATAGTTATCAGATGTTCAATACTTGGTTTAAAGTGCAGTTTAACTAAGTATTATTCCTTATATCACATTTCTTCACCTTATTCCTACTGTATGTGCACCACAGTGATGGGGTCTAAATTTATCTCCCGGGTTGTGTGTCAGAAGTTATCCACATTCACATGTGGATAGTTCTGTTAAGACATTGGCAGGCTGGTCTCATTTAATATTTTTATTCTGAACTTTGGTTCCAGGCAGAAAAGACAGGCATGCTGAAGAAAAGGCTGAATTATTTCTCAGCTTTGTTTCAGAAGTATTTATTTGAAGATCACTCAACATTTTACTCAACATTCAGAAATTTGTACTAATTCTCATTTGTGCGGCTTTCCAAAGTGTAGACCGCTAAGCTCTGTGTTTTTTAGTTTATCTGTCTGGAAACAGATGAACACAATACTGTAATGGAAGGATCTGGTTAAGAGTTAGTCTGAAAGAATGACTTCACAACTGTTTGATATAAGCAAATGCTTTAAAGGTTTGGTATTCTTTTGGCTTCTAAATATTTTGTCTTTTCAGCACATACCTAGTTGCCATGAAAACAATGTGTCAGAGCTAAATAGAAATGTTACCAATATTAGTCATGTAAGCTTGAAGAATTTATGGGTTAGGCTAATTTCAGTTTTTTATATCCATTTACACTTTGTTCATTTGGACAAAGAAACCTTACTGGATTGACAAATATCCTGGTTACTTTTGAAATAACACAGCAGAATATTGCTAAAATATAGTTAATAGAGCAGGAAGTAAAGGTGATAGGAAGGAGGGGATTTTGCTGACTGTGAAACCTCTAGCATTGTGTCTAAATGTGGATTTATATATCTAAACTGCAGAAGCTTTATCTTTTTAATAATATATATAATATATAGTGTATATATAATATATAGAATATACATAATGATGTATAATACATAATGTATAATATTAATCTCACAGTAAATGTAAAGTATCTCTCAACATGTTTTGAAAGATTCTTACATAAAATTCATGTGTATCCCTGTCTGGGGTCTCCTTTATTAAGCCTTTACATTTAGTCTTAAAAGTTAATTGATCCTGTATAAAGGTTTGGTGGTTTCATGTTTGGGGTTTTTTTGTTTGTTTGTTTGTTTGTTTGGGTTTTTTTAAGTAGCCATATTTTTGAAGCTGTGTCAAACTGTCTCTTTGGTTCCACTTAAATCAACTACTACAAGGATAGAGTATGTGGATCTAGTCATCATTATTTGTTGTTCCTAATGAATAAAATGACGTAGGACTAACTTCAGATCCATTGTGTGTTAGGAAGCTCAGGTACCTCTGTGTGTTTGCCTCCTCCTCCCTCACCTGAAAAAAAATAAAAAGCCCTGTGATAAATGTGAGGGAGTTGCATTCTGTGCAGGGTTAGGTCTCTCTCACTTCCTAGGAACTGTGCCCATAGAACCATTTCCTGAGGCTTGTGGGCTTGCTTTGCAAGGCAGCAGGAGGAACTGAGCATTATTTATATCAAAGATAGACTTATGAGCTAACTGTTCATCTGTGCAGAGACTGCTGAGTTGCTCGTGGGCACTGTTTTAAACAACTTGCAAGGCTTTCTGAAATTTCCTACACTGATTTTTATAAAGGTCTGTCTCTACACAGCAGTGTTCTCCTGTAGAGATGTTGAAGATTGGGCACTGTTTGGGAAAATTGTTGTGTAGTCCTTAATCCAGTAGGCTGAGTGTTGAGCCTGGTTTCCAGGATCCCAGTTAGTGATGTACCAGTCCCGACACTTAGGCTGACAAATTGAAGAGAACCTGGGAAGCAGTGGAATCATTCACTGGCTCTCTCAAATTTTGATTTGGGTAAATTAGCCTGCCTGTAGCTCTTCACTGCTACAGGTGGCTCACTTTAGAGCAGCTGAAGGCTGGTAAGCACAGCACAGTTCAGTCCTGACATCTCTCAGGCTCCTGTGACAATCACAGAAGCAAGTCGTTGTAGAATTAGCACTGTAAGTGACAGATATCTGGACAACAGAATTGTCATAGCAGTAGCAACTGTTGATAATAGTGTTGGTGTCTCCAGAATCGCTAACAAGTCTTTATATACCAGTGAGGCATTTTGGTGAAAGACCAAGTAAAAAGTAATAGAATAGCAAGAGTTTCATGATGTATAAGGATATGATTTGTACTTCTTTATTTCTCTGAAGTTGGTGTTATTATTTGTCTCTTTCCAGAGGTGGTTGGATCCAAACAAACCTATCAGGAAACAATTAAAAAGTGAGTTATGTATGTATTTTGTCAATTCATCTATTGTTATTATGCTGTTTTTCCAGGGTGCCCTGATTAATTAGAACTAACTTTTCTTGACCATAGGAGGATCTCCTCACAGTCTGAACTTCAGAGTTAAGTTTTTTGTAGGTGACCCAAACAAGCTCCAAGAAGAATATACAAGGTAGGTCTGGTTACTTTCTCAATAAAATATTTTTCTAGAGTGATCATTAATTTTTTTAAGGTATAGCATGGTAATTTTCTTATAAATCATTCTTGGCATATGGACAAGCTTCTAATTTTTTCCCTAATGGTTACAGATATGAACTATGCGGTTGTACCAAACAATATAAGAATAAGTCTCTGTGAATAAACGCACAAATTTATGTGCAAAGTGAAGTAACTATTTGAAGAAAATACTACCTGGTAGAAACAAGAAAGGGGAAATATAGAGAAAAAGATTATTCCCACTATTCATCCATGAGTGAAAACTTAATTTTATCCTTGCTTGTGTTCTCCTTTGTAACTAAAAAATTTCTAAGCTTTGTGCATTTTTTGACCCTCTCCCCCCCGCTTTCTGCTTGACACAAAAAAATTAATTTCTATATGGTTTATTCCTTGACACAACCATAGCTTGAATCTCATAAGCTGATTTTGATAGCAGTGTGTTGAAATCTGTTGAAGAAAATGCTCAGTGCAAATCAAAATAGGAGTCTTGTGAGTTGCAATTAGTCCCTGAAGAAATGCCTCAAATTTTCAGTATTTTTAATTACTTCTGGTCCTCTACATAAATGGCATGATTTGACAGATTGGAATTTTTGGATGTCAGCCATTCTGAAAACAGGTCAGCTCCATTCAAAAAACAGTATCTAAATTATTAAGGACAGCTTTTGAAACCTAAGTACCAAAACTGTGAAAATTTGAGTCCACATTTGTTTATAATTTCTATTGATTTGTCATATTTTGGACAAAATTTTGCATATATCTATGCAGGCAGAATTTACTAAAATGAGTCTCATGGGAGCGTGGATAAGGCTATTTTTAATTGAAATATTTGGATTGTAGGAAAATTTGGCAATTTACTGCATCAGAATAATAAATAAAGTGTGAAAAAGTGTTTTATTTCAATTAAAGGAAATGATGTAATATTTCCAAGGAGATAAAAAAATGGGTAAATGTTGATCAATATGATGTAAACCATAAAGAAGGAGAAATTGTTTGAGTGCTATCCTCTAAATACAAAACTATAAATACAGCATTCCTTTAACTGAGAAATAATATATGATTCCTGTATCTAGGTCAGCTCTGTCTTTTTTGCTAATAGGCCTAATTGCCCCTGAGAAAACTCATTTGTATTTGGAATTATTATAAAGAGAGAGTTATTATCTGTGGGCTTTTATGGAATGAAGTTAGGATGCCATGTCACAAATAAAGGTCCTTTCATGTAATCAGTATTTCCACCTCAAAAAAAGAAATAAAGTGCAAACTTCTGACAATTCCAGTTCGAGCTGAGACTGTTCAAAACTGCTCAGTTCTTATCAATTCCCTGAAAACAGGAATGACTGGACACATGAGTCAGTATGAATAGATACCAGGGAAAGGTCCAGTGCAAACTCGTGTCTTATTAGACCTCTGTGAATTCATGTGAGCGAGGCAGGTTATGAATGCCCCAGGTCAGGAGAGGTCAGTGGGAGCTGTGTGTTTCAGAGCTTGGCTTTGGGAACTTGTCTTGGTAGGGAATGAAGCTTCATTAATTCTCCTCATAGCAGGAAGACTTCCTTATTAACGTTGACTCCAGTTGGCAATAATTCCGTCTTACCCTTCTCTGGCTATATCAGCGTAGGGCAGATGAAAACATGGCAATGCCGTGCTCTCTGCGTTGTTTTAGCTGGGTGTGTTGTGCAGGCCTGTGCAGATCAACGTTGCTAAACTTCTGTTGATTTCCCATTTTGCTAAATAGTATGTGAGGCTCCAGTGTTCAAACTGTGGTGTTTGGCTAACCAGCCATCAACCTCCCTGCTCACTGAAAACAGTGAACAGAAAATGAACTCCACTTGGTGTCATGAGGTCCTTTACGTACCGTGCAATATTTCTGATAAAGCATTACACCTGAAAAAGTAAAATAAAGCGTAGTTGCAGCTGTGTGTTTGTGAAGAGATGCTCAAGCAAAGCATGTGAAGCATATCCGTGTAATATAAATTTAACTTGCCATTTAGTTCATTTTTTTAACTGGTAAAGAAATTTTGCTTTATCTTTCTTGGTTTCGATATGCATTTTAATGTGGAAAAGGAAAAGTTATTTTCAGATCTCTAAAGCGTGGCTAATGTCTCAGTTTTAACTTTTTGAGATTAATACCTTAGACTAAGCTTCTCACCTCTCTGGTCAGTTCAAGAACCTCTAGATGGTTTTGTAAGAGTTGAGCACATGGACTCGTATCTTTGCTTGTCAGTTCACAAGTGTTTTCCCTTATTTTCTTTCAAACATGGAATGTTTTACCTTTCCATTGTATTTAGCTTGTAAATAATTGGGGTTTCGTGTGTATTTGTAAATGTTTGTGGAAGTCTTTACAGTGGTAGTTAATCCACTTTCTGAAGACTACACAATTATGAGAAGTCATGGTATGTGTAATAAAGTGATGTATTTTGAATTTCTTAGTGCAAGTTAGTATTGGGAAATATTTGGTATTTAGTGGTTTGATAAGTAATTTTGGCGAGTGTTTACAATGAATGGGTATAGGTCACTCCCAGCTTTTGAATCAGAGCTACAAGACAGAAATCAAACCAGATGATTATAATAATATCATTAATGTAGGAGATCCCAAACCAGAATAAATATATAGGGAAGTAGAAACGATATTTAAATTTGCCATACAGTGAAACCTCTTAAAAAAAAATAAATAGGCAGTATAGATGAATTCTACAACTGCTTTTATGGGGTTTTTTTTGCTGAAAGTTTAAACTTGTGCTAACATCCTGCCATCTTGGTAAGTCTTGTTTGTTACCCCACTGCAGTCTCTGTTTCAGTAGAGCTTTGGTAGCAGGTGTAGTTTGCCATTTGATATAAACATTTTTACCTCTTTGAAATTGTCTAAAACCTTTGAGTGAAATATGAAGGAACTAAATTGAATGAACAAAAGATTCATTCTGAGACATTAACAAAATATTTGGGTTTTGTTGAAGAAACAAAGGAAGTAATTTAGAGGGTAATCTGTTTGCGCTTTCGGGCTTGTTGGGCTTTTTAAGTCATGGTGTTTCTGCTGCCACTGTTCGGTGGGAAATAATTCTTGTTTTAAAATATTTGTCTGTTCCTTTTGCTGTATCCATCTCCTCCCTGACTTGAAAGAGTGGGCATGGGAAAACTAGAGGAATTTACAAAACAAGCTTTTCTCACACCATAATTAAACAAAACTTTAGAAATTTGAGGGAAGTCAATTGAAAGGTGTTTACCATAAGAGTCCACAGCTTTTATAACAACAGTGTAACTCCAAAATACTGTGAATATTTAATGTAAATTAAAACAGAGTAGTATCAAATATTCAGTGAGAATAAATTAATTTCCTCTACCTGGAGTACAAATCATGTGGGTACCTCCATACACAGATGCAAACTTCAACTTGTGGTTGCCATACAAAGCAGGTAGAATGTGAAATTTGTAACCTTTTAGTGAAATACAATGTATAACTTTGTAACATGTCAGTAGTTTAATTTACCAAGTTGTAAAGCAAAGCTTCGTTTCTTTCCCATGAGAGTTTAAGACATAGCAAGCAAAATGTTAAATTTAGTTTTGTACTAACTGAAAGCAAAAAACGTTAAATTGTTGGAAAATGATGGGAAAATTATTTTTAATTATAGTATTTTTTGTTTGCTTTTTTAAATAAGGTACCAGTACTTTTTGCAAATTAAGCAGGACATTCTTACTGGAAGGTAAGACATTTTTGTTGTGTTAAACACTTGAATGCAGATTTGGTTGAGAAAAGCTTAATAATGAGGGATGAGTAATTTTGTCTGCAAAAATAAAAATATATTAAGAATAAGTCACTGTCTGTACAAGTAGAAGTGTTTGTAGTAGTTAACTGTCCAATTTTTCCATAGACTATAAAAGACTAGGGTTTTCAAAATAACCAAATTTCACATGAAATATCTAATTTTATTTATTTCTCATTTTAAAAACACAACAAAACAGATTGCCCTGTCCTTATAATACTGCTGCTCTTCTGGCTTCCTATGCTGTTCAATGTAAGTATAGTTAGTATTTGCGTACATGTTAGTACTGAAATAATAAAAAGTACTATTGATTAGTTTCTAAAGAATGTAGTTTGTATAGCATTATATTGTGATGTTTGTGGACATGATGCTAATTTCCATATGATTAAAGAAATATATTTGATTGGTTTTCCTCCGCCAGCATGTTTTGCTGAATTAAATATGAAAAAAATACTTCAGGATGTACTGTTAGAAACCCCCGAATCAATACTGTTTTATTCTCTGTGTTCTGAGGCATGGGGTTGTGGGTGTTTCCCTTGAGAATGAATGATACTAAAAAGTGTTTGTTAAGTCACTTAAGCATTTGTAACGTATCATTGAACATTTGTAACAGTGAACCTCCAAATAGGTGTGGAAAAGGGAATTCTGGTCATATCTGACCAAAACGTTCAATACCCATCTTGCCAGTTTTAAGCCATCTAGTGAATAGATGAGTCTTGAAGACTTGAGATTTAGTTTTCTTCTTCACTCATTTTTTCATTGTAAACTTACATTGTTCAGTGGGAAAAAACCCCATAGCAACCAACCAACTAGAAACTGTTCAGCCCCTACTTCTTGAAATTTCTGATTGCCAGAAATTCCATTTTATAAGCAATCTTGATATATCTGTCTGTACTCATGTGGTTTTGTACTGCCAGAGATACTTATATCTGCATGTGTATACCTGGTACATATCAGACAAATAGTGTCCATGTTAATATTTTCAGGTAAAAAACTTAATAATGTTACTGTAATGTTTTCTGCATAGTTTTGTTAAGTGGTCACCTTTTTATAGGTCAATCAATAGAACAGTTTCTCTTAAACAAAACTCCCACACTCCAGCTGCTTGGAAGAATGCACTGCAAGTGCTGTCATGCCAAAGGGATTTGCCTTAGAAGAGATAAAGTATTTGATAATGAAACAGAAACTATGAAAAGTTGATAACATTTTAGGATTTTAAGAATGCAATATGTTTATTTTTCAAATAACAGAAGCTGGAGATGTGGTATGTAGAAGTGGTGGGTATACCCAGCCCCGGCAGATGAACCTCAGGATTAAAGGGTGGGCTCAGTTCCGCGCACACTGTGTCTCACCTAAAAAATCCAATGCGCCGGCTGGAAGGTGGAAAGACCTTCCCCGGTTCTTCGTTCGCGAAGAGACTGGCCATTCATACCCAGTGCCTCATATTTACGCTTATCTGTGAGACCCTGCTGTTCTTCAGTGTGCAGAGCTCTGTCTAATGATTTCTATGCCTGTCCGTAATAAACTCTCAGGATTCTTTATAAATATATGTAAATAGCAGGCATAGATCAGAGTCTAGTGGATTTTAGCAAGGAATGCATTCTACTATAAAACCTTTTCCCATTTCCTAATTTTTAAATTACTTAAAATAAGATCTATTTCTGGCAGTGCAAGCTCTCCAGAGTTCTTTCCTGCCTTCCCTTCCTTATCCTCCCGCTCCATGAGTGCCTTCATTCCTCTTGTCAGTGCCACTAGGCCTGCCCAGAACCCAATCATGATACATTGTTGTGATCTTTCCAGTTTTCACAGTATGTTTCTTACCTATCACTGTAGATCTGTTACAGAGATTGCAGATACTTCGAGCTACTTTGTTTTTTTTACTATAGTTAGAAAGCCTCAAAGCCTCTATTTTTAGCAAATGTTGCTTTTATGTTTTTTTTTCTGACAAATGTGATTTTAATTTATTTCTTGTAATTTTAAGAAAGTGTTAGAAATTACGTAAATGCCCTTTTATTAGTTTCAAGTAGAGTAGTTTCAATGTAGGTGTATGTATGTGTACTTTTTTCCATACATACCAGTTGAATATGCAAAAAAATATTTTTCTAATGCTTCTGAATATATCTTGGTACAGAACGAGTTGGTGGATTTTGCAGATCTTCATGGAGAAATAGGAGTTGTAGTGTTAAAAAAAAAAGTGTAATCACATGAAAACAAGCAAGGTAAAATAATAAAGGAAAAAATAGAATACTGTCCTATATATCTGTATCTATATAAATATATCCCATTTACTGCTGACCATTATGACAGCATTTATGAAGTAATTTTTGTGTATTACAAATTGAACACTTTACAAACTTCCTTCATAAGTACATAATCAAAGCTCTCACTAACAATTTCCATGGTATTCACTGAGAATGCAACTGTTTATTCAAAAGGGAAAAGGGGAGTTCAAATGTCTTCTCTATTTTTGTTTGCTGTAGATCATAAATTATGTGGGAGCAGACCCTTGTGAATTTGGGGGCCTTGCACGATGCCAAGTACATCAGTGATAAACAATAACCTCTCTTTTTAATATTTTAGCCGAGCTGGGAGACTACAACCATTCAGAAAACTTGCCAGGCTACCTCTCAGAATATTCTTTCATCCCTAGCCAGCCTCAAGACTTTGAAAAAGAAATAGCAAAATTACATCAGCAGCACATGTAAGGATTTACATCAGAAGATACTGACTGACTTTGTCAAATCCTGACTGCTGATGCTGTGCTATTATATAAAAAAATGAGTATTTTGTCTTAAAGGTTTCTGGGTTTTTTGGGTTTTCTTTTTGGCGGGTTTTTTTGTTTGTTTGTTTGTTTGTGGGTTTTTTAGGGTTTTTAAATATATGTTTAATGTAATTTTTTTTTTAGGTTATCTTTATAATGAATATATAACACTACTGATAGTCTACACAGAGTATCTATGACAGAATAACAGGGAAAATTAGTGAAATAATAAACATGGTAAAGGTATTCTGAAAACAGTTGTTGTGTGCATTATGTAGGATATCAGCCAGATATATTTTCTTGAAGAGTTTTATTCAGTCTTCAGGAATATTCTGAGCATAAAGGCTTTGTTTTCATGATGCTTTCAGCAGTAAAAAGAGTTACTTTAGAAGTAACAAAGTCCTTTTCTTCAATATCTGCTCTTTTCTGTGTGCGAGTCCGTGACCTTTCACTAAAGAGGAAAAGGCAGTGAAGCAATGGAAAATATTTTTTTTTCAGTATGTAACACTGTGGTACTTTTCAGTGATGGTTCCTTCATATTTTAGAACTTAAGTGCCTTTTGTTACTGTTAAATTTAACAAAATGTGAGTGATATTTACGAAACATTTGCTTGATTGGGGCATGTTGTTTGCTTTAGAAACTACTGAATGTTACGTTACATTTCAGATAAAGGCTTAACAAATTGTATTAGGTAGAGTATAGATATTTAAGTGAGCTGATGGTGATTTACTTTAAATTACCAGAGGAAAAAACAAGATTGTAAAAGTAACATCCAGATTCTAGGGCTCCATAGATATTTAAATGAAACAGTGCATTAGAAATAAAATGTGCTGTGGCCTCTTGTCAAAACTGTTTGTGTGGAAGCACAAGTTCTTTTCTGTTAAAATTTTTGGGTTACAGTCCATTTATCATGAGAAAGGAAATTCAGATTTCAGGGTGGGGGTAGAAGTAGTAAAACAATGCAGATTTTCTGTTTGTGCATACTGGGGAGCCTGATGTGGGAGGTCGTGTTAGAACATTTCTGATTTAGCTGCTTTCTTTCAGAGGGTTGTCTCCTGCAGAAGCAGAGTTCAATTATCTCAATACAGCACGTACCTTAGAACTTTATGGAGTTGAATTGCACTATGCAAGGGTAAGTTTGGATGAACTACAATTGTAATGTAAAAATGGATTCCTCTGAGAGTTATGGAAAAATATACTTTCCTTTTCAGTGGGCCTTCCTGGATGCTGCTTACAAGAGAAAAAAAAATAAAAAAAACATAATCTTATTAGGTGCCTAACTGGGATTTACCAATTGAATCTCCACTATTTCACTCTAGTGAAGATATTTCTTTGCTTGAATTTGAGCTTAGTTGTCTGTGTTATTCACGTCGAGCCTTGTTGGCTTAAATGCCAGTTCAGTTGGCTACTGATGAATAAGAATATGCTTGTTGAATGTGCCTTTGATAATTAAGGATCTGTCAGCTTTGAAAATATTTTATTTGGTTCCTATTAGATCCATGTTATAAATCATTATCATAATGTAGAATGAACTGTTAATGTAAGGTGAGTGTACTGTAGTTTGATACAGTGCCAGTTTTACCTGGTAAAGCAAGTAGCTCAAGGTCTTGACTGAAATGATCTTAGCCTGTCAGTGCAGTGCTAAGATTTCTACAAAGCCTCTGAATAAAATTATTTTTAACAACTGAGACACTTCTAGTTTTTAAATATTCTTGCCTTATTCGCTAAGGTTAGAGAAACTTGGAGAAGGATTTGAAATGTACCCCACTTCACTGCTCGCTGTATCCATCCGCTGTTACTGCACACATATTGAGAGATCTATAGCAGGTGTCTGATAGAGTGCAAAGATATTTCAGGAAAAATGTGCTCTTTAAATATGCTTACAATATTGTTTGGTTTAGAATCTCTCCTCTCTGTGTTCTGAGATTGCAATTTCCTTTCAGGTAGGAATTTAAGTTGCTGGTTGCTTTTAGTGTAGCAAACGTCAAGCCAGTCTGTTAGTGCTGCTGTTAGTAATGAACTGCCACAGTAGTGTTATGTATTTCTTCAAAGTTGGTGAAAGACAGAAGAGCTAAGTTTGGAAATTAAGATTTTGTGGAAGCTTATAAAGAAGTCGGAGCAAACAGTCAGGTTTGTCCTAAATAGGAGTGAATGATTTAATTTCTTACTTGTCTTATTAAAACATGTTTCCTTCCATGTTAATTTGTGTATTTGGAGAGAGATGAGTATGAATATATATGAGGTTTCAAAAGATATTTATATTGTTTTTTCTTTTCTTTTAAAGGATCAGAGTAACAATGAAATAATGATTGGAGTGATGTCAGGTGGAATACTAATTTTTAAGAACAGAGTACGAATAAACACGTTTCAGTGGTAAGGACAACTGTTTAATGGTTTTGTTTGCTATTTCAAAATATTTTTACCATTAGGTATGTCACACACTCAAAAAAAGGACTGAAACTTAGTTTTAGCATATTGAGTTGAAATAATTTGTCTGATGTTTTGCTGTGGGTAACTTCATGATGGAGTTTTATCCTGAACTGCATGCTGTCCTGTGAAATTATTTTGATACTGTAATGATGAAACTATAGTGGATTTTAATACATTTTTTTTTCAGGAGTTTGTAAGCATACTTTACATTTAATTAACTAAGTAGCCCGGGCCAATGTGATGGTGTATCTTACAGTCTTTACAGAGACAGTTGAACTGAGAGTGACTGCTCTGATCTGTTTTGTCTTGTATAAATTAATTGCACTGCATGTTTTAAATTTAATGTAGTTATGAGGATAACTGAGATGGAGCATTCAGGATATTGTCACCTCTTCATCCTTAGATAACCATTTTCACCTTCACTAATGCCTTTCTCAGCTCCTGCAGAAGTAACTTTCCCTTGGTTTCCTTTGCCTGCTTGGAATCCACTTTGACAGCCTTATTACCTGTGTCACTGAGTTTGTTACAGCAGCATTCTGAGTGGCTGGAATCAGTCATATAAGATTGTCATAGGAGGCATCAGTTCACCAGGCACAGGAGCTGTTCGTTCTAGAAAAGTGATGAAAAGTGTTCATTTGCTGCTGATTTTGCATTTTTGTTTGCTGCTGATGTGTGTGCTTGATCTTTTCTGCAACCCAGTGAATTTCTCAGACATTCTGTTTTTCTGTGTTAAGCTTAGTCTCCGAGTTCACTGTAGGATGTTACATATTTTGTTTGTTGAGAAACAGTGTGAGTGGTCAAATTTTAGTAGATTTTTCAGAGAGAAAGAAAAAATCAAGTTATAACAGAAGTGTTATCTGTTGCCAGATACAATTGAATGTGGTAAACATTTTACCTGTAAGCATTCAAAGAAAAGTAAGTCTGAAACAATTAGAAAGCATGTAAATTTCCAGTCTTCCTGGTTATTGGGTAAATTAAAACTGATTTTGTAATGATAAGTCTGAAACTACTGTACTGGTCAGTGAGACCTCTCTTTATAACAGTGGCACGTTCTAAGAAATGTGTCCATGTGGTGAGAGTTTTGACTTGTTAGAGCGATTTCTGGGCTAAGACTCGTTTATGTATGGAATGCTATAATAATCAGGAAGGCTTTATTTCAGTCTGATTTTACTACTGTCACTTTTGGGAAAACAGCAATAATAGGAATAGGTTCTATAAAACACGCTGGTCAATTATCGAGTATGTACAGTGTAGGTCATAATTAAGCTCCATGTCCCTAATGGAAGTTGGAGATTTCTGTAAGTTCTGCTTCATATTGTTTGCCTACCAGGGATGCTGATATAAATTCTTAGTGTGGTTTTTGCATGCGTGTAGTTACCTAAATAGTTCCTCTTTGTATTCAACCATATCAGCTGACATTAGGGGTATTAATTTCTTCCTGTGAAGATTATAGTACCACCACAATTGGTCTTTACAAAACAAACCCAAAAAACCCCCAAAACTACCCTTCCCCATTCCACCCTGCTGTAGGCTTCCTTTTGGTATGAGAAAGGATTTGAAAAGCCAGTTTTCACTATACACCTCAACAGCAGACTTTTCCTTTTTATCCATAGTCATACTGCTCTTCCAGTGACACTAGTAGTGGTACTTTTTCTTCTTGCTTCCACTTATTCTTGCTCTCGTGCAACTGGATCTGTGTAATGTCTTCCCAGGCTTTATGTTTACAGTGAATGTTTAGATACCTGTTTTTCAATATTCCTGAGCTGAATTTTGAGACGAGAGGACAGACGTGCATGTATGTGGGAAGAAATAAAGATTTAACTGTTTTGCTCAGAGAAGAGTCGAGTAAAATGTCTTTGCCCTCTCCCTCTTAATTTGATGTTATATCTAAATTGCTTATTATGAACCTTATGATCATGGGAAGAAATGAAACAGGAGGGAGAGAAGTGATGAATAGGGTAAAACAAAAGAGATTATCTTTTATCCCATGTGTCCTAACTTGATCTTCCTGTATTGTGGGTAATTCCTCCTTTCTCCACATTTTGCTACCAGGCACAGAGACCTGGGAATCTGAGGAGACCAAAGGAAAAGAGCATGGAGTACCTCAGCCTTTCGTTTGTTACTAAACCTCCTGTCCAGCAATTGGATGTGCTTTCCTTTGCCTCTCTTTTGCAGTTGATGTACCTCTGGAAAGCTTTGTTACCTTTTGCATCCACTGCCAGTTGCAACTGCAGTTGTGCTTTGGATTTCCTAATTGTACCCCTGAATGCCTGGGCAGTACTCTGTTCCTCCTTGGTCATCTGATCCTGCTTCCATGCCTTGTATACTAATTTTTTGTTTTGAGTCCAGTTAGCAGTTCTGAGTTAATCTAGGTTGGCCTCTTCTCATGCTTGCATATTTTCTAGCACATCAGGATCATTCTGATTGAGAATTTTGTCTTTTAAGACTGACTACCTGTCCTCTGTTCCTGTGCCCCAAAGGGCAGTTTCCACGGGCTTTTGCCTACCAGAGCTCTGAACAAGCTGGAGTTTCTTTTCCTGAATTAGTAGGTTAGCTCGCTGCATCCTTTCACTTCCCTTAACATCTTTAGCTTTGCCATCTCACAGGTGCTGGAGCCGAGTTTGTCTTTGACCATAAATCTGGACAGTCCCTTCTTGTTTGGAATTTGGGATGCCCACTGCTTTTCCTCAGATCTGCGCCTTGGCCAGCAGTCAGAGAAAGGAAATGCAGGCAGACATGCCTTTCCCTTTGGCTGTGTGGGTGTGCTTATTCAGTGACTAGCAGGGTATTAGCAGTGCCTATGAACTCTCTCTTATCTGCTGTATTTTTTGGTAATAGCTGAGAATCAGCTTTGCTGAGTCATTCCTTTGTGCTTGAAAGGTGACTCTTCCAAGTTGTGTTAGACCTTACTGGCTAATGTTAGAGCTTTGAGTCTGTTCCAAATGGTTTCAGGCTTAAAAGTCATCTGACCTTGCTCTGCCTGAAGTATGGAATGAGAATAAAACCCGGTATGTAGAGCTTTAATGCTTATTCTCCTTGGGTTTGTAAATCACCAGAGGCAGTAGTTTCTTCAGTAGAAGAGGAAACCTCAAGGAATAAAAGATAGTAGAATGTTTTTATAAAGAGAGTAATTGTAAATAATTTTCAAGCGTTCTGTTGACATGCTAAGCAAATCCGATACATTGTAGAGTGTGTGCAGTTCAGTTTTTAGAAAAGGTAGATATTAAAATGTTCTTTTAATTGCCCTGTACCCCAAAATGTAAAAGAATATTGATAATAACATAATTGTTGATTAACTGCAACCTAAATAGTCTAATAAATTTTGTTTCTTTTTTTTTTTTTTTTTTTTGCACAGTCAGACTGCTATAACCTAGATTATAGGTAATCTATAATCTAAATTTAGGACCCATCCCACATCATTCTTAAGAAATTTTTTGTCACAGGAGGTGCTAAGAAAATTGATTCATTGCCAATGGAATAATTCGATTTCAGTAGATAAGATGAAACTTCCTTTATTGTGTCATATCCTTGATAAACTAACTTTGAAGACTTAGCAAGAATTTGGTAAAAAAAAAAAAAAAAAACAAGAAAAGGACAGTTCTTGCTGTTGTTTTTTTAATTAAACTAATGGCAAACTAGGAAAGAAAAAAGAAGTGGGAAAAGATTTAAATAAGCATAATGTAAAGGCTAATGTTCACAGTCTCCTTTTACATTACTGTAGATAGAAACTCTCAACAAATTAGAACTTTCAAGTCAAGTTCCTGTTCCGAATAATCCCCTGGAGAAAAATGTCTCCATTTGATTTAGTTAAGAAGATCATTTCTATATATAGATACCCAACTTAGGTGTCTGTTGATGTTTGCTTCTTATCTTTCCTAGTCTATAGAGGATTTTATTCAACAAGTGAAAAATATGCAAGCTGTAATTCCAGTCATTTAGCAGTGCTGTATCAGTTGTTCCTTTTTAAAGGCACAAATGTTATAATGTTTTTCTTTTTAGAGTTAGAACCTCACTTTTTTCCTTGACCAAAATGATACTCTTGTATATTTAATAAAGAATGTGCACTATCCTAATATTACATTTCTTTGAGAAAGTATATAATTAGATTGTGATGGAAATGTTGCCCGTCTTTTTTCATTTTACCTAACTGGTGTTACAGTGACCATCCAAAATTGCCTGGAATTACTGTCAGCATCTTGGTTTTTTATAGATAACTTGCAAGGTGAAAAGATCTGTAGGCTGTTATTTCCCTATCATTGATATTGCAAGTGCTTTTTCCTCTTCATAGTGTGATTGTTTTAGCTTGATAAAAAACCAAGATTGCGAGTCCTTATCTCCATGCTTGTATCTCGTCTTTGCTATTTTACTAAAGCAAGTTCTGGTTGTATTTAAAGACATGTAAGAACATAGAGAAGGAATGTCTCTAGGAGATCAGGTGAAGTTCAAAGCATTTTTTTCATATTCAGGGGATAATGAAAGCAGCCTCAGAAAAGAGAACATCTGTCTGGAATGACCTGGGGATAGAAGAGCTCTTTGGGATTTGTGATGGGGAAAAGGTACTTAAATTAGCAACTGCCTAGGGTTTAGGATGGAAACAAGTGAATTTGATAGATAAATATACAGCTCATAAATTTCAAATTATACAAGCTATAGTCTTTGCTATTTGATTTTTTTGTATATGAAAATGAATATTTTCAGTATATTTTCAGTAGGTGTATTTAAGCTTTTAACCATGACTGAGTATACTAAGTGTTTAAATTTTGTGATTTTATTTTTCATTTAGGTTGAAGATTGTAAAAATTTCTTTTAAGTGCAAACAGTTTTTTATTCAACTTAGGAAAGAATTGGTGAGTACTCTCTTAAGTTTCATCTCAAAAATGAAAGCAATTAAATATCTCCTACTGCACATCTGCATTATACTCCCTGAAGATATGTTCAGTCTTGCATTTGTCTGCAATTAAAAGTCCAGTTTCACCAATGTTCTTGTTGTTTCAGGTCTTAAATAGACCATTACAATGCTTTAAATAAGATTTTTTTTTTTGTCATTTGCTTTGCTTTATATTTTGGATATGTTTAGTTTTATGTTCATATGCAGCAAATGTAACTTATGTAAGATAAATGTGGAAAAGGTTGAAGGTAAATCAAGATTAAATTTAAATTTAATGAGAAACCAAATTGAAACTCAAGGTAATGCCTAATGCTGCTTCAGCTGTATATATACTTGTAAGATAAAGTTTGATAAACACGCTGATTTTTATTATTCAGATTTAGTAATACAAGTTGCCATTATTACTTAAACAGAAGAGGTAACAATTTCTTTGCAGTTTTAAATTACATATGGTAATTTTTTATGCCTACTTCTAAATTTCTCAGGGCAAAAGCTGAATGTGGATGTTGTTTCTGTGCTTGTGGTGGGTGTTTGCTGCACAGGAAGCACACCACAGGACCACTGTGCCTTTAATTCAGCGAGAAATGGGTTGTTCCGTGCCTCCAAGAGATTAGCTTCCCTCACAGACATATCACTGGGGAAAGATGGAGGAATTAATTAAAAATATGACTGTGTGATTAACTCATCAGATTAGTTAAGAGGTTTTGTGCATTTCTTACAGCTGAAAGGATTTCCTGTGAGGATGGTGACGCACTGGAACGGGTTGCCCAGGGGGGTTGTGGATGCCTCAACCCTGGCAGTGTTCAAGGCCAGGTTGGATAAGGCCTTGAGCAACCTGGTCTAGTGAGAGGTGTCCCTGCCCATGGCAGGTGGGTTGGGAGTACGTGATCTTTAAGGTCCCTTCCAACCCTTAACATTCACTTATTTGAAGACCTAGATAAAAGATGATTGTAGGCAGAAATGCATCTGGAGTACTGTTCCAGTTTGAGAGACAAGATGGTTAAACAAGAAAAATACAAGGAGGAAACACCTGTTATGTCAGATCAGTGCTGACAAGTACTAGTGCTGAAAATAGGAGTCAAACTGTGTGTCTTTAAAGTAGATCCTTTAAAATGAGGCCCAGGACTTTGCAGTTCTCACAGATGGAACTACCTGACCACGTGCAGACACTTTGTTGTGCATTAGTTGTCAGAAGTTTTCCTCGTGTGCTTGGAGCACTGTGAGTAGCTATCAGTTCAGAAGCAGCATAACAGGAGTTAAAAGATTTTGGAGTAATTATGTGTAGAAAGTAATGAACTTTGGCTATTACATGAAATAAACCGGAGTATCTGTCCATGTAAGCAGACATCATGCAACACAAGTAGAAAAATGGTAATGATACAAAAAAAAGTGGTGAGGAAATGTTGCATTATGATGACACAGAATTTTTTTTTAGTAGCCTGCAGGAGCTACAGTTCTGAAAAGGCAAGCTGATCTTTGACAGCCCAGAGGTCAAATTTTTTGTCTTGATAGCAGTGTGTGTGACTTCAGTTACAGTTGTAGGAATGTTGTATTTGGACCTGAAATGAGAATTTGAGGGTTTATTTGGAACTCAGAAATTATGTTTGCTAAATCAGAACTTGAGGAAAAGGCTGTGGTAGCAGAGTTCAGGACCTTGAAGATTGAGATGCCTAAATATAAAATTGGGTTGCGTACTGTACTCAAGCGTTTCCTCTGTTTTCTGCAGAAAAAAACCCTGCTTATAATAGAAGGTAATACAAAGATAGCTTTGTCATTTTGTGTTTTTTGTGTTGTTTTTTAATACTTTTCATATTGTTACTTGCACCAGTAATGTAGTATATATGATTAATGTAATTTCTCTTCTGAGGCATCTTATCCAAGCCAACAAATTAAAAAGTCTTGTACTGTTTTTCTTTAAACTCTGTGTATCAGATGAAAAGTGATGGCAAGAAGTTGATTTTCATTCATTCGAAGTCTTGAATATCTTAAGATCAAAGCTCAAATTTGGCTTCCAAAGAAGGCATACTTAAACTAATTTTTTAATGACATCTAATATTAAAACTGTTATTTCCAGAATTACCTTCCCTGAGTAGGACTGGTAGGATTAAAGACTCATCTCAACTATATTCAGCATCAGTTAGATTAAAAGAACATATTTTCTGTTTCATGATAATTAGCTCACCAAAGAAAATCATGAGACTTCCTCTGTAGTAATCAGACACAAAGGTGCAAAGGCCGGAACATCCTGCATGAATTGGAAGTATGTTTGAGGATGGATTAAGTTGCTCTCTGGTGGTACATGCTTGCTTTTGCTTTCACTCCCATTAACAATAAAGGGAGCCTAAATGACTCTCTTTAGGCAGCAGAAACTAGGTGAAGTGACTCTGTGATTGCACATTTGGTATGTAAAATATCTCTTGCCTAGTGCTTTGAGTGCATATTTTAAATCACCGATTTACGATACGGCAGTGGAAGTACATTCATGGTATGCTGATGATGTGTTTCAAAGTTGTGTGTAAATATATAACAAATTGTACATCTGAGTAACTGTATTTATTTGGATGCAAAGCTGACATGCTATAGAATATTAAGTTAGCTCACTTGGGAAAGGAATTTTCCACTGTTTTTATTTTTCCCCAACTGGGCTACATATGCTTTAAAGTAGTTCTAAATAGATATATTTCAAATACTGCTAATGAGTGTTGAGAGCTTTTAATTGCAGCTGTCCTCAAAAGTGCAAGTGCCTTATCTTCTAATCGCCTATTACATTTATTCCCTGACTTGGCATTGCTTAAAGGCATCAACATAAGTAAAGAATTATTTGCCTACTTTTATTAGATTATATCTGTGTTTAAATAAATCACTTAAAGGAAGTTGAGATGAAGCAGTTTAATGTCAAAGTCATTTTCTACTGGCAGTATAATATAATCTTGAATGGAAGCTGGTTCTGACAATCACGTAGCTGGAGCGAGCATCCAGTGGAGTAGATTTTCTTTCTGTTGTTTCTTTATGAGCTTGTGGGGGAAAAGAATGTCACATCCAGGACTTCTTCACCCAACATTAGAAGCCCCCTGAGCCATAACTCCAGTGGCAGGTTTTTCCACTATCTCTTTGTTTGTTCCGTGCGTTCCATATGCTGCTTCCCTTACATGCTTTGCAGCTCTTTGCGAATAATTCAGTAGTTTGATTTTTCTAGATGTTTCCCTGAGCTTCTCTGGTTTTAGTTAGTTGCATCCTTGGTTGCTGTAAAATCAATAGTCAGCATCAAGCTCTTAATGCCATCCAGCATGTTGTAGTGGTCTTGATTCTTTGACAGCCAAATAAGCTGTTCAGCATGTTCTTTTGTTCTTTTAGAGACCAGATGTCCACTGAGAAATTACTGGAGTCTGGAACAAAACATATTATAGGTTTTGTCCGTGACCAAGACCTGTTTTCCCTGAGTGGCCAAAATAATTGATTTTATCTTTTTTAATGATAGGTTATGTATCTGAAGTTTGTGTTTTGAATTTTTTCCTGACTTATTTTTGTCTGACTTTCAGAAAGAACTTGTTCTAAAATCACAAGTTGATACATGGGCTTATCTGCCCAAGTACACACAGTGATCTTAAGTAACAGTGATGTTCATTAGATGCCTAATTGATCACTGCTTAATCCTATCAAAGTTTGTGCTGTTGCATTTTTTGTGAAGAGCAAATACTGCTGTCAGAATCTGTATTGCATTTAAGCTTTCACAGGGCTTTTGCCCACTATTCGTGGAATATATTGATTCTGAGCAGCATGTGCCATTTAAACTCAAGTCTTTTTGTTTCTCTGAGATAGGATAGGGAATTCTTCTGGGATTGTTTAGCCAAAGTGAAAAAGACTCACTAGAGAATAAGTTTTTCAACCCAGTTTCTCTCCTGAGCAGCGAGATCTGCTGTGAGGTCACTGTTCCAAGTTGGGCAAAGGTGGGGCTGAATGAATGGCCCCACCCAAGGTATGTGTGTTCAAGCACTGAGCTGTTCTGTGTGAGAGGGGGCACCAATACCCAGCCTGCCTTTTTTTGGTTTGTCCTTTTAATAAAAGGAACCGCAAAGATGACTTGGACTTGACTTTATCCCTGTTTGTCTTAACCTGTAGTTTTGTGCTTGAGCTCCAAGTATTGAATTCCAGCTGCTTCATTCTTCCCCTCCATAGCAAGCAGCCTGTTTTCCTCCCTCTAACTGGACCCATGGGCAGAATTAGTAAGATAATTTTGGAGTAGAATCCAGCTGTGACTCCCTGAGGTAACACTGCCCTCAGCAGACCTGAGGTGCCTGAAAACCTCTGAAATGCCTGTATGACATTGTCATACCATAGAGCATTTCTGCATCTTCCTGGAGCCTTCTGCTGTAAAAACATTCCATAGGCTGCAGTGTGACTGTCCTGTTACTCTGTGTGCTTTTGGCTGAAGTACCATGGACATTGTAAGTGTTGCCCTGGGACCTTGTGCTGAGCCCACATAGATTCAAGCCTAGTATTTTCAGGCAATGCAGAGGCAATCTTTTTCTAAATCCAGCAGTAGAACCAGATCTTGCACCCCAGAATTATCAGCAAAGATGAATTTCAAGTGCAGAAGTTACATTTGGCTATTACAGAACCTGCAGGGGTGAATAGAGAAAGGATGGGTGCATTTAGGCAGCCATTATCCTATATTATTCTTTACCTTAAACAATGTTTCTTAGCAGTAATTGAGATGAAGGAGAAGGGTTTGAGAATCAGTTCTCTCTGCACTGCAATGAAAGCCTTAAAAGCTATGAATAGAACTATTGTTCGGGTACCTTTAAAGCTCTAGCACACCAAGTTCCTGTGAAAGTGCTGTTTCGCATTACAATTAAGTTGATGTAACTGCAGCTCCTTCTCATCCTGCCATACCAGCTCCTCCTTCATGCTTCATGTCTAATCTAGCGATCAGATGGTGGCTTGAGATTCAGATCAGCTTGATTTCTGGAATACAAACTAGGGGAAACAGCAGGATATATTTTTTTTTTCCTACAACCCGTAATTATAATGCTTTGAATGACATTAGAATGCATTATCATCAGCTCATATAACTTGTCAAATTCTCTTTTCCAGCTGTTTAAAAGGCTGACAGAACACAAAAATTTGCTATATCATAAGAACTTATTGTTGGAATCTAAAATCTAAGCTGGTTTGTCCTTTACTGGATCCAGATGACGGCAGTCCTTAATTTTGCATAGTTGCTCTCTTGCAGAGTAGTAATTTACCTTGTTTATTTTGTACTTTTGCATTGTTGATAAAGCTTTTTTATAAGTGCATAGGTAATGGCTTAATTTCTGTTACCTTGTTACTGACCTGCAGTTTTTAAATACCCATGTTAACATGTCTAGAAAATACAGGGAACAGTTGGCAATACTTGGAAATAAGGAACAGAGATACAAGTAATTTTTCTAAATTGAATTAAAATACCAGTTTTTAGTTTCTTGAATATAATTTCTTAAATTTCATCAATAAATAGACTGTGCTGTTTGCTTTTTAAAAGCATTTTATTTTACCCTAAATTCATCATGTGGCTGAAAATACAGTGTCATTGTTAGCCATTGGTCATGATGAGTTTCCGAATACAACAGTGGGGGAAGAGTGGCAGGTCTGTGCCTTGGTATCTCAGCAGATTTAAAGATGAGCAGGCCAACAAAAGCTTAACTTGGAAAAGGAGTGTACTGCTTAGTGAAATCAGTTAAGGTGTACGGTAAAGAGAAAGAAGATCAAACATAATCAGATGTTTCCTGACTTACAAAGGCTGTAATCAAGCTCAACAGGCAGAATAGCTTAGCTTGCTTTGCCATTTTGCTTCTTGAATTTACCAGGAACCTAATTAATCATCTGTAAGTAGGCACATCCCTTGCTCTTGAGATCCATACCTGTTCCCAGTCTCTGAGTGCCACATGTGCATGACAATTGCTCATCCTAACTATAGTAATTTTGAAACAGAGAGGCTTGTTGTCTTTGAACTCTCAAATCACGGGATTTTTTAAATGTAGTTTGGGTCCTACCTTTTGGGACCATTTCTTCCTATGTAGACTAGTTTCAATATCACAGAACAGACTGTTAACCTTTGAGCAGAGTCTTTATAAAAAACCCCAAGGGAACAAAAAAATCCTTTAAAGAAAAAGTAAAGGTATTTTCAAAGGGTTTCTTGTACATCAATTTAATGTAAAATTAGAGAACTACTTCAAAAAGCATGACTTTAAAAAAATATCCCCAAGCCAAAAATATTTACCTTAATTTCAAAAGTAACTTGGAATAATGTTTATCTGAAATATATTTTTCTCATTTTTTAGCATGAATCTAGAGAAACTTTACTGGGATTCAATATGGTGAATTACCGAGCATGTAAGAATTTGTGGAAAGCTTGTGTTGAACATCACACGTTCTTCCGTTTGGACAGACCACTCCCTCCTCAGAAGAACTTTTTTGCACATTATTTCACTTTGGGTTCCAAGTTCCGGTACTGGTAAGTGCTGATTTGAAATATGTGGGAAATAACCATAAGGAATTATTTGGAATCTATATTAAAAGGGGCCATAATTCAAGTAGCTTTTGAATCCAGCAGCTGTTCCCCATCCCTGTTGGCCTAAGCTTCAAATGTCAGTAATTTTCTAAGATAACACAATAATCATATTTTCAAGCTATTAGTGGTTGTTATTGCAGTAGTATTCTGATATTGTCTCTCAGGCTGCATTTCTTGGCCTACTTACCTGCTGGGTTATGTTTATCTTAAAAATGTTGTCTCAAAACCTCAGTCTTTGACCTGGTGTTTTTGATGAAAACTGTTGAATCTAGGATACTCTTTGCAGCAACAGCAACAAAACAGACCTAAATAAAGATCAAATAGAAAGCACTGAAAAGAAGCTTGTATAAGTAAAGACCACTTAAGCTCAATATGTACAAATAGGAACTAGGTAAAGACAAGAGACATACATCAAAACCAGAACTTTAGAAAATAAGCATGAAATGAATTCCATAACTTTTAAGGATAAACTTAATAGTGTAGGCAAACAGCTTGGAAGTGCATAGAATGACTCTGGAATAACTATAATCCCCAAAATGCTGGAGTAATGCTGAAGTGGGTGGTGTTGGGTTTTGCGGTTTTGTGCTTTTTATTTAAGGAATTTATCTCAGTTCAGTGACTGAGTTAACTGTCTTTGCAAGTAATGCAGGATGCCAATGGTTTAAATTGGGCCTGAAATAGAGAATAACAGAGCTACTACTAATCATCCACCTAGAATGGCAGCAGTGTCTGTGACGTACAAAGGGAGATGATGAAAAGCTAGAAAACACAATAACAGGCTATTTCTGTCACACTTGTGAATTGAATAAATGTATGAAGAGGAAAGTAATTCAGTGGCTAACTGTTTATAGCATCTGGGTTTTGACCAGCACTCACAGTAACCATTTGAGAAACAGCATTCTTATGATCCTGAACAGTGTTTGAGATGTGGTTCAGTGTTGCTGTAGTGACAATCTTTTAATTTCTATAAAGATTTTGAATCTGAATCATTGTGGTTACTCTTAGGGAGGGAAACTCTGCACCATCTCTGAGCAACCTGGTCTGGTGTTAGACTGTCTTCACAGTAAAAATTTCATTTTGTTTTGTTTTGATGGGTTATGATGATGCTGTTTTGTTGCCCCATCCTCGCTGCAGGTCCTGATTAAGTAGGATACCTCATATTTCTGTCTGTGCCTGTTACCTCTGGTCCTGTCCCTGGGCTCTCTTAAAAAGCATCTGGCTGTTTTTTACTTTCCCCTTTTGGCATTTATACACACTCATTTGGTCCTCCTGAACCTTCTCTTCCTGAGGCTGAACAGTCCCAGCTCTCTCAGCCTCTCCTAATACATCAGATACTCCAGACTCTTAGTAGTCCTTGTGGCCTTGTGCTTGACTTACGGGACCCTGCAAGTCCACACAGCGTTCCAGGCGTGGTCTCAGTCGTGTTGGGTAAACCTGCTTTCCAGCCACTCATTCCTCCTCAGATGTGGGTCTTTGCGTTTCCCTTCACTGAATTTTGTGAGATTTTAGTTGGCCTGTTTCTCAGCTCTTCACACATCCGGTAGTTCTGTAATATGAGTGTGAAAATACATAATTATTCTTTGATTTCATAGTGTAAATGTCCCTGTAAGGGACTCTGTGCCTTGATCTGAAGTTATTAATGGGGAACTGGATGCAAGAAGGACTGTTGCTGGTATCTTGTCACCAATTCTTAACTGCTGATAGACACTCAAAAAAAGTTGTTTGTTTTTTTTTTGAAAAGAGAAATGATTAAATACTGTAAAGAATCTTTGATTTGACACAAGACATCTGGTCTTATGTGAAAAGTCAGCAAGTTCCAAGATCTAATCTTGGTTTTGACAAGTTGCACAGAAGAATACAATCCTGATGTGCTTATCATTTAATTTCTTTGTGATATTTTGCTGAACTAAATAGCAGCAAAGTTATTAGCAATTCAGGGAGTAGGTTAGGAGTATGGAGGAGATGCTTTAAATGGAGGAGATGCTTTAAGTTTTTGATAGTGGCCCTAATGGGAAATTTTATAGTGTTAAGTGTTATCCAAAGATCTAATGAGAAATTTCTTATCGCTTCAGATAAAAAGCAGAAGTAGCTTTGTTACATTTAAAATTAATTGGAAACAGGACCTACACTTCTACCAAATGCTTTCTAGGGTTACACTGTGCTGAAGCTAGTGCAATTGCTTAAGCATGACTGAAAACAGAATTTAGGCCCTTTCTGTTGAGATGGTTCAATTTTAAACAATAAATTGTTCTTTAATTGTGGTGGATTCAGTGGTTTCATTTTGTTTTGTTTTCCAGTGGGAGAACAGAGGTCCAATCTGTTCAGTATGGTAAAGAAAGAGCAAACAAAGACAGGGTATTTGCAAGGTAAGTAATTTATATTCTTTAATGTTTCCCCCTTTATATATCTTCGAAAATCAGAATAGCCTTCAGTCTGTGTCGTTTGTTGTTACAGGTATTAGCCCTTTTTGTGCTGTCTTTATTGCAAAGAATGATCTCTGGCTATTAAGATACTCCATAAAATATTGAATTAATGGGTATTTTTTATCTGCAATAACACCCCATGTGTGTATTTCCTTTAGAATAAGGTGCAGTGTCTTATTTGGTGAGAAGAGCTTTATCACTGCAGTCTCAAATGAGGTATTTTTCCAAGAAAAAGTTGACTGGGAGTAAGCTGCTTTTGAGGGTATTTGGTCACAGGGTAGTTGGCTAATCAAGAATATATTATTTAATTGCGTTTCAGACTCCTGAGGGGTTTAGTGGTTACAATAAAACGGTGAAGGCGTGGTTTTAGTTCTTCCTTCAGAAATTACCATACAGCATTCAAAAGTCAAATGGCTGTTGCATCCATCAGGCAGTCTGCTCTGATCATTAATATAATCTTTATGGGGAGGGGACATACTATTTGCCTTTTTTATGCTTCTACTTCTGCTGAGATCAGAGATGTCTTTGCATAGTTGCCCCTTAAGGAACCATAACAACTTTATGCTCACAGACTTCAGTAATAAGCCCGGCAACCTTTCCAAGAGCCTGCACCAGTGTTTCTCAAAGCATTGCTGAATTCTGCCTTGATTTCCAGCCCTGTCTCCATCCCTCCAACCAACCTCTTCTTTTTCCCTGTGTCTTATAATATGATTTGGTTTGTTAGCTGGGCCACACCACAGATAGGCAACTCCGTATCAGAAGGACTGGGGCACAGAAGTGCTGTGACATGTTGGTTCAGCAGCTAGATTTTATAAAACCAATTTTTTCTGTGTAAAATTATTTTTTACTCTTATTTAATTTACTTTGGGAATCTGGTTAGATTTTTACTTGGGGCAACTTTTGTAGTACTCAGGAGGCTCAACACTGTGACAGCTGAGTTTTATTTCTCTAAATTTGGGTTGTAAATCAGTTAAAAACAATTTTTCTTGTTGTACTCTGAACTTGGCAATTCCCCATAAGTCACTGGGACGGAGGAGAGCTGATACTTGGTTTTGAAGAGTATTTTTATCACTTCAGAAACTCTTATGCAGTAGATGGCACTCTTCCCTTTGCCGCTCAACCAAACAAGTGCTGCTGGGGTTACTTGTATTTTGTCATATATAGTTGGATAAAATTGATAAAGTCAATAAAATGGAAAGCTGTGGCTACAACTGCTCGGATTTTCATCAATCTTCTTGGCCTTTTTTAGTTAATTAAATACTTGGCTCTTTCATCCTCAGTAATTTTATTTTCCAGTGTTGCTTTTTGAATCAAGAACAGAACATTCATCTACACATTTTGAGTTTCCTAGAAATGTTGATGGCTGATAAATGTCTGAGGTATATATGGGTACATCAACAAAATGAAATTAATGGGATATTTTAACAAATACACCGTGGAAGGCTTTTAATAAATCAACTGGTTCTTCCTCTGTCCTCCTCATCACAATGGGAAATTAATGCATTTTCAATTTTAAAGACCTTTAGTCTTTTCAAGAGTGAAAAAGCTTGAAATAGAAAACCTTTCATGAACACTGTGTGGTTCAAGAAGTTTAATCTAAGAACATGATCTTCAGTTCTTTGTCTTCTAAACATTTGCATTTCAAGTTAAAGTACTGGAGTAGATGTTAGCGCTTTTGTACTCATACAGAGGATGAATTCCGCTTTTTAAGATTTTCCAGGTAAAATGTGGGGTTTGTTCCTGGAACTTGTCTTTCTCTTTCTTGGTGTGTCTTTCTCAGACAAAGTCATGGTGGTGTTGAACAGCTTTTTAAGCTCTCAAGCAGTGAGCTTGTTTTGGTTGCTCCTGGAAGTTCTGCAGGTGTTGGTTGCTTTTAGTTATGAAACCAGGTACAGTCAGGTCTTTCTTGAGAATTAAGTGGGCACTTAAAACAAATTTAAATAATTGCTGCTTTTATTATTATTACATCAGCAGATTTATTTAGGATTGACTAAAAGAAATGTTTTCAGGGTTTTTTTGTGGCGTTATCCAGGTTTGTACTTGGTTTTCTTAACAGTATCTAATTAGGAACTGCTTTATTTGAGCACATACTATCTAAGCAAACCTTTGAATCATTTCCTAGTAAGAAATAACCCTAAGAGGTCCACTGAGATGCTTGAGTGATCTGTTTTTTCTAAGCTGGGAAATTGTGATTGCCACAAGTAATGATCAGTTAGTCTGGTGGAATGTAGACACAGAGCACAAGACATAGAAATAAAATTTCTTAACAGCCTTTTGAATAAAACAAGTAATTATAACCTACAGTCAGCAGGTTTAGCTGTTTGTCCTCAGGATTTTACTTTAAAATTAGCTGAAGGATTTTTTTTCCCAAATCATAGAAACATGTACATTTAATTTTTAAAAATTGAATTATTACTGTGAAGGATCTATTCTGTAATAAATTTGATACATTATGTAGATGCTGTTTTCTTACTCTTCTTAATCTTCTTAATCTTTGTGCACCATATTCAGCATTTGGAAAACTGTTGCTGCAGTTGTTTAGGTTTTGGTGATGATTTTTTTTTTCATTACAGTTGTTCTCTTGGCCTCATTTGTTGCAGGATATTCACAACCCACAAAACCCCGTAAGAATTCCGAGAAACTTAATAGAAGTAGATAGTAAGAGTAAAAAAGGTTCAATGAAGTAATAAATTGAGAGAATTCTTACAGGGCACTGCAATATACTTTATTTCTGTTCAGTTCCGCTGGTCTGCTCCGGGGCTGAGGGAAGGTACTTACTGTGCATTGTGTGAAAGGGAGTGGGTGTCAGTCACTTGTATTTGCAAACTCCCTATCATTAAGTTGCAATCTCGAATTGTTTCTAAAAATTCAGTCTTGCTTCAACTATGTGCTTATTCAGGTTATTTAAATAATTCCTGAGGTGCTTTAAATTGCACATGTCATTTGTGATGTTCCTTGCAGATTCGTATACAGTGTCAGTCTCTTGGTCTGAAGCAGTAGTTGCCAGTTTTGCTGAGAAATGTGTTCCCTGTACTCCTTGTCAAAATACAAAGCAAGGCTGTGGCTCCAGGTTATATTTCTTTTAGGGACAAAAATTACTTTTAAAGATTCCCACCTGTATTCCCAAACAGAATCTTTGCTCTTTCCCAGCTCTTCCAAAAATTTAGCCCTTCAGCTGTGGGGTGCCAAACAAATTCTGTCTTCAGAAGCTTTTGTGTGCTTTAGCCGAGCTAATTATAATGTCGTGCATTTTTTTAGTTGCATTATGTAATTTCATCTCTGCTACTCAGTTGTGGGGGGGATTTTTTGTATTTGCTGTACCGTTACAGCACTGTTTTTGATTTGGGGGACAGGTAAAGTTTTCCATTTCTGCCCCTGCTCAAATAGATGGAACTGCTTCCAACTTTTTTGGGCATGTCTCTGCATATACACCAAAAATTAAATCTGGAAATGGCTTATTCTGTTACCTGTCAGTGCCCTGTGCTGGATGCAATAGAAGCATCTAGGCTGAGCAAAGGTGGAATTTAGAATTTCAACGTTTATCAAAGCATTTCAAAGATTTTATATCTTACTTCCCCCCTCTCATGTCCTCAGCTGCACTCTGACATGAGAAAATTACTTTATCACTGTAAGAAATTAGTGATACATCAGTGATACAGGATAAATTTTTAGCAATATTTCACAGCATATCTTAAATGTTAATAAAAAAATAACTTATTGTTAGATTTAGAAGTGTTTACAGGAGAACTAAAATCAAAAAGCCACAGCACTAAGAAGTTCAGTGCTGCAGTGTGGTAATTTTTTCTTTGAAATTTCTGCAAAGACAGGAAATTGAGGCAACAAACAAGAGTGGGTGGGACTCTGAGGTTAGAGCTGTTAATAAAATAATCGAAAGAAACTTTTGCTGATAAATGCTGCAGCTGTTTATCATGGTAGTAAGGTATTATTTCTGAAAGATCAGACCCTATCCACAGTAAAAGGTGAGTTTTATTGTCATTGTATACTGTAAGAGGGAAGAAGGTGATGCTTTGCTTATTTTAGAGTTATGTTCATTTGATGTATAGATTGAGGAAGTTTGCATAAACGGAGTTACAAACTATGACTTAAGATACAATGAGTGGGGTTTTTTGAAGCAGTCAAAAAAGTAGTTTTTGGGAAAACTTGGACTTTTCCTCCATCTTATATACTTATATGTAATTTATTTAGTTTCACACAGGCAGGCATGGTGCACTTTTACTGTTGCTGCATGTTAAAAACAGAAAAGCTCATCACCAACTTTCCTGTATTCCACTTGTTGCTTTTCCACTGAAGGAAAATAAAGTTCAATAGTTACCTTTACACGTCTGTCAGAAAATCCTGTACCTGCAGTCCTGTACTTACCTAATTCAGCATTGGATGTATTATAGTCCTCTGCATTTTCCTGTTTTTTGGTTAGTAGAATCCACCCCTTGATGGAGCTGGCTCTTGGTGCTGATCTGTCACTGGCTGCAAACCTGCTGGGAGAAGGGTCCAGCTAATCATGGCACTGACTAATAAGAGAATAGGGAAAGGATAGAACCAGACATGCCTGTCAATTCAATTCTGCTGGTTTCTTCTGCTGGTTACCTGTTCAGAACTGCTTTTGGGAAGAAAAATACCTACATGGTTAGAGTTGCTCACATTTGAAGCAAATTACAGAAATTGGAATGTTGGTTTAAGTGACAATATCAAGGGAGTTACTTTTTGAATCAAATTAATACTCCTTAAATGCCATGAAGCATGCTAAGAGACCAGGTATGTTTCTCCCAAGGAATTAAATAGCTGATATTTTCCCTCTTTACAAATATCAATATACTATTAGACTTTTATTCCCCAGGTGGAGTAACACCAGAAACAGTAGTAATTAGAGTAGCCCATCTCACTTAACTGCCTGAAATTTGTCAGCTGTTATTTAGTAAGTCTTTAGAGCAGCAAAGCAGAACGCAATACATGTTCAGAACTGCTTGGTGAGGTAAAAATAAAAATAAACCCTCCACACACAGACCACCACTCCTTTGGTATCAAACAGTGTTGCCATCTTATGTATTTCTGCATGTGGAGTTAGATTATTCAATGTAATGCTTGGCTGGTTATTGTTGTAGACATTTTTGGTAACATTGAGAACAATCTGCTCAAGGTGGTGGCTTGCACTGAGTTTTAAGTTCCGTCAGAAGCAAAAATATATTGGTAACCAAGTTACTTGTTTTCAGAAGATATAATTTGTGTGCAAGTAGTTCCTCAATTTCTCAAAGTTGCTTCTTTCTGGAGTTGCACTTTCAGTAAATCAGCAAGGTGATAATGATGAAGATAAAGAACAGTTACCGTGTTTCCCAAGGACAGTAAAGGCAGAAATTACTTTGTGATCTGGGTATATGGAGCTATACTGCTGATACAATTATATGTTTTCACCTCATTGTGTAATCCTGGAGAGTATAGTGATAGAATATGAGGGCAAATGGAAATGAAATTATCATGTCGCAAAAGACTGAAGTATCACTGGAACAAGAGAGGATTGAGTAATGATAGAGGAGAAATTTGAACTATAGAGCACCATCAAAGTAATAGGAGTAAAGTAAAAACCTGGTAACACAAAATATACAGGACATAAAAGGATTGTTTTTAAGTATTTTTTTTTTGTTAGCTGAAGAATTCTAGCTTAAAAGAAAACAAACAGCAAAAGTCAGGGTATGTTTAGTTACAGGGTGACTGAACCATCCAACGCGATGCTGAGAAAAAAAGCAACCGCAGTTCTTGGATGATTCATTTGATGATTTCCAATATAAAAGGGAAATATAGTATTTCATGAGAGATTGCAAGTATGGTTTAATTTGTGCTTAAGAAATAGGTGAAAGAAACAGCAGGAGATTGTAGGCATCCTAGCATGACTGGAGAATGGGAAGCAAATGTTTCCCTAATTTCAAGAAAGGGCAGCAAGTAGAAAATACCATTCCTTTTGTATAAAAATACTGGTGATAATAACCTTTAACCTGAAGGACATTTCTGGTACAAAACCAAATGAAGTTCATTTACTCAAAAAGAAGTTTAAATAGTAATTTTTTATCTGTCTTACAAGTGACCAAACATTGGTCACTGGAAGAAAGCACTTAAGGAAATTCTTGATGTGTAAACAAAACTTGTTAGCTCGGTTGCCGTGTTGATGATTCCCCACTTTCAGTTCTTCAAAGTCTTTGGGAGTTTTTTTTTTGGACCGATTTTTTCACTGCTTTGTTTTTCCCGAGATGGCTAAATAGTTGTGTTACTTAGAGGGAGTTTTTTGTTTGTTTTTATTTTTCAGACCTCTCAATGATTATTCTGAGTCAGGCTGTCTTTGAGGTACTAGAAGTTTGGGGAAGTTTAGTGAGTTCATATTCCATCTTGCCTGCCTCTCTCACAGCCAACAGTAGTTTGTGACTATTTTTTTGGGCATTCTTTTCAAAATACAAAAATTGAAGTACAGTAGATGGAGAAGATACAGAACTGCCTGTGTAAATATAGCATTGAATTATTACATTTCCTGTCTTACACATCATTTGCTTTCCTGCAATTGAACATCAGTTGAATTGTGGTGAATTTTGTGTAATTTTGTTCTTACATCCAGTAATTTTTGGTTAGTCATTTTACTTTCTTCTTCTAGATCCCCCAGTAAACCCTTGGCACGGAAATTAATGAGTGGGATGGACTGGGAAGTAGTGAGTAGGAACTCACTGTCTGATGATAGGTTGGAAACACAGAGCCTACCATCACGGTCTCCACCTGGAACCCCAAATCAGTAAGTAACACCAAATCTTCTCTTCCTAGAAGTAGCTGTCTGCCTCCAGTGTGAGTGACCTACTTGTGTAGTAAAAGGATTTATGGAGTCAAATAGCTTCAATAATTCTGTGCCAAGTGGTTCTCTGGAATGCTTAGCTTCAGGTAAAAGAAATTATTTAGGAGTGAATTTTAGGTGCTTCTCAGTCGACCTAGAAAAAAATGGATGATGTATCACACTACCCTTAACTTGAGAGCTTAAGTTTTCTCAAGCACAATTAAAACTATATTATTAATTTGGCTAAAAAATATATAATAAATATATCATAATAAAATCTGTGTGATATTTTAAAAATAATTGATTTCTTAAAGCATAGGAGGAAATTACTTAATTGGACATCCTTGCAGGTTTATTTCTCTCAATTTTTCTGCATTTCCCTTCCATGTTCACTGTTCACATGATAGAGCTTTCTGGTTTATGTTTATAGCTAGTGAAAAAACATTGCTGATTTCTTTTGGAAGGTGACCGGTTTTCTCAGTGTGCTGAAAGTGGCTTAAGAATTGGTATTACCCAATTTTGTATTGCATAAACCAGAAGATTTGAAGATTCTTTGGCATTGCAGCGTATTATTCATAAGATTATTGTTGTAAATATCTGTAGCATTTAAAAATTGCTGAAAAAATTGAGTAATAATGATGCTTAAAGCATGACAAACTTAGTTAGTTATACATCTTTAAAAGAATTTTAAGGTGCCTGTGTCACTGTACTGGTTTTGAAATGGGAAAATTTTGGGTCACAGAAATGATAACACTCTCAGTGCAAAGATTATGATTCCTGTAGGAGAAGATGCAAAGGATAAAATGTTCGTCTTAATGAATTCATGTTAAGTTCTGATGTGAACAGAGCCAGGATTTGTCTTCTTGGGAATCTGTTTTTATTCTTGTTGACTGGACTGTCAGTCTGTTGGTTGGAACATAATGCTTTCGGGCTTCTATAATTAAAAATAAATAAATTTTAAAAGTAGACATTTAGTGTTTATTAAAATAATTTCTGAACACTTTCAGAAATAAAATTATGAAATATAACATGTTGATCTGACAACATAATTGTTTCAGTGAAACCTTAATTAATTTAATGACTTAATAAGTTAATAAAAATATGTGTGTGAACATGTGCTTACAATGAGAGGAAATAATTTTTTTATCATTCTTTTCTAGTGAGTGGTGTCAGAAATGTAGATTAATATTCTTGTCGTGTTGCACTGCTCTGCTTTCCCTCTTAGTCGCAACTCTGCCTTCACTCAAGAAGGGGCCCGGATACGACCCTCATCAGTTGGACATTTAGTGGACCATGTAGTTCACACATCCCCAAGTGAAGTATTTGTAAATCACAGATCTCCATCTTCCACCCAGGCCAACAGCATCATACTGGAAACATCACCGTAAGTTCTCTTCTTCCCGTGCTACTGTCTGGGAAAGTGCGGGGGCTTCTGAAAATAAGTCAGAAATCTTGGCCTTGAAGAATTTACTGTTAAATGTTGGGGTCAGGGAGAGCCAGGCAATATAATAAAAAGGTGGCTGTAGTTTAGGGAGTACTAGTATAGGTCTTATTGTGAAAATTAAATGATACCGAACTGAAGACTTATATCTGACATACTCCAGGTTCAGAATTTCAATACCCCCACCCACTCAAGCTGTGGGTTTGCTGTAATGTGACCAGCAGTGTCTGGATGTGGAAGTGAAAGTTGGTTTTTTTGATAGATTGAAGTCTGTTGTTTTGTGATATAAGTCTGGAAGTGTTGCTTTTTGTTAAGGCACAGAAGTATGAGCGAGCTTTACAAATTATTTAGCCAAGATACCTTTTGGCACCCCAGCATTTGGAGGTTGCTAGTATGTTTTTGTATGTTGTTATAGAGCTTATCTTTATTTTTTTAAGATGGCAGTCACAGGCTTATTTTTCCTTTTTCCAATTATGCTGAATATTCTCGATACTGTAAGCTTGTTATGCTATGATGGGCAAAATAAAAAGTGTTACTGTGTATGAGGTTCAGAAGTAAGACAAACAAATGCTGAGTTGTTCAAAGCCTTGAAATACTCAATAACGTGTCTAGAGTACAGAGGAATTGGGGGGGAAAGGTGCAATATACACCTTATTCTCACTGCCACTGTACCTTCTTATGTGTAGCTATACATGCAATGCCAGAGGTACCCTCATAATTTGTATAAGCTCCTTTAGCAGGGAAATTGTGCAAATGGTTTCAAAACCATTTGAGAACTGTAAAATAGCACATACCTGTCTGGCATGGGAGACCCTACCGGAGGCATATGTAAGCAAATGGTGTGTCTCAAGAGAAATGAATCTGGGAAGGTATTTAAACACATTTTAAAACCTTGCTTGGACTGTACTTTCAGTTTAACATCTGTGTGTAAGTTTGGGGAGGGAAATAGAATACAAATGTTTTGAAGTTTTGTGAAATAGCACATGACACTTTTCATAATAGGCTACAATAGTTATAATTTCACCCTCAGCTAGTTATTCAACTTTGAGGGTTATATAATAGCAATTTGACCTAATAATATAAAATCTCCTTTTTTTGGTGGGTTTTTTAACCTATTCACGTCAAGGCACTCTCAAAACTGGAACAGTTGTGAGTCTTTTCTCATATTAGAGTTTTGTTGTACAAAGGCCACACAGGGTCAGGTTCCTTCTGTTCCAAGATTTCCAACTGAAGTCAGTTTATGAAAAACACTCAATGAATGGCAGCAATAAAGTGAAATAAGCACAATTCTTAAATGTTCTCTTTTATTCATATGCCTTTACTCTTAAATTGTACAGACTTCCTGAGTGTTCTTAGGGTTTGTTTATTTATTACCTGATTTCTTGTGTAAGTCACCATAGAAATGAGTTTTAAAAAGAGGGGAAGTGGTTTTGTACATTAGTTGTGCAACTGTGGTTGTTCTGTTTCATGATTTTGCACTACTTATGCCCAAGCAGAAAAAGGATTGCTCTTCCATCACTAATTTTTAGGGGAGTTTTGTTTTGTTATGTTTTTTTTTCTCCTTGTTGGAAGCTTAAAAGTGAAATTTAATCTCCCTATATAGATATCTAGAATAAGAGATTTTTAAGAATGAGGACATTGACTGTCAAAAATACATGAACCCCATTAGGGTCTTCTGAAGGTTTCAGGTGATGTTCCTGATTCAAGATTTGAGATTTATGAGGGAAAGTAGTAGGCATGAAGTTCATACAGGCTATATAATTTTAAGTTATACTTTTCTCCGGTCCAAAAAGCTATTTTTTAAAAAAATTGATCTTTCTGAGTGAAAAGATTTTTGGGGAGTCCATCTTCTAATTTGTAGAAAACTTCTATTTATTGGTCAAATTTACGTATGTAAGAGAGTCCGAGGGGCTAACCTGATAGGCAAGAGGTTTAGTGATCTTCTTGAGTTCGGAGTCAACATAGCAAAAGAAGTTGCAGTTTGTGTGCAGTTCAGGAGGATATTATAGCTTAGCTAATATAAGCTTTAATTGCACACCTTTTCTTCATCTGCATGTGCTATTCAAAGCTGAGAGGTACGTGCATGTAGTTCCCCAAGGTAATTATAACCTTAAATTCACAAGCACGTGATAAGTGTTTAGTTTAATAAATTTATGGGGGTGTGTCTGAAACTTTTGCTAAATATATTAAAAGGATCAGACCGGATATCTGTAACAAAAATACCCAAAGCTTGTCAGTGCCAGGGTTGTGTGTTATTTTATTATTATGTAAATTGCTGAATTCAGTAACAGAGAGCTGCTTTGCCTGCAAAATAGGCTGCTTTCACTGCCATTGTCTGAGCATTCATAAGGAAATTCAAAGCTGACTGGGCAAATACAAAGCAGTGAAGTTTTTGCCCAAGGCTTGATTGTTAGTTCTCACAATTCATTATGCTAATATATTACAGTACTTGCTTCGCTGCTTGCAAAATGCTCATTTAAGTAACTTTTCAAATCTTTTCTATAAGTTTGTATGTTCGGTAGGAATTTATTTGTGTTTGTTGACATATATGTACAGGCATCAAGTCAAACATAAGATCCATCTTTTATCGGAATCACTTCTTTTGTGCTTCTACTCTTGTTTTCTGTTCCTGTTTTTATTCAGTTTAAAACTCTCAGGAGTAATTGTTTGCAGGAAAATACATAACTATGTTGCCCTTTACTTAAAAGGCTGAATAATCTGTACTGGCCAGACATGAATGAATGAATACATAGGCAGCTAAAAATCTCTGAGTGACCTTTGTAAGTTGATGTCTAAGTAGTTTATAGCTACCTTGAGGATTTGTTTTGCAAATGTTGACAATCACCATATTTTTCTCTCCACAAAAATGAATTTAGAAAAGCTGCTTATCCTGAAAATGTACTCTTTTTTTTCTGTTACTTGCATTGAAAAGTGTTAAGAAATACTATTTTTCTTCCTTAGTGTGTTTTGAACATGAGGTTCATGAGGTTTTTGAGACATTAGACTGAATAATTACTACTTTATTTTTAATTTTAACACTTAATGAAAAAAAAATTTTCTGAAAGTTGAAATTAAGAAAAAAAAAAGAGAAAAATAGGATCTTTTCAAATGTGCTGTTTTCATGGACTGACAAAAATGTTAACAATTTTGTTTTCTGCGAATATTGACTAATTTTGTTTAAACTGAAACAGAAAATGTGTGGTCTTTCAAAGTGAAGTGTTCTATTTCACATTTTTTATGCTTTTTGAAAGAGGTTCATCTTTTTTTTTTTGAAATCACTGTAGCAAATTTTGCTCAGATTTTTTGTTTTTGTTTTAAACCTTGCCTGGGAACTGCTTTTCTTGAATTGTGTGGAGACAAATTACACGGTATGGAATTTGATACGTGACTTAGGCTTTCTAACTTGCAGCAACTTGAAATGTTGTGCAGTCTCATACTGAGAGTCTTGCCCTGCTGAAAGTTCACTGAGGCAAGACCAGTGAGCACAGTAGGGCTGCTCGGTGGTTACCTGTGCTTTGGAGGGAGGTTGTGCAATGAGTTACCTCTGCAGCTTCCTGAGAATGAAAGGGGCAGTGTCCTGCTTTTGCTCTGGGAGTGTCCCTTCCTCCTCACATGGTGGTTGACCCTGTGATGAACCAATTCACTTTGTTTAGCCAGCAGAGAACCCAGGCTTGTCCAAAAAGTTGGTGAATTTTTGGTTGCTTGGTGTGAGCTGCCTTAGCCAAGGGAGGAGCACCAGTTCTTCAAGGAAGCGGCCATGGGTGTGTGGGTGGAAAAACCAGAGACACCCATTTTTGGTGGTAGCATTTTCTTTAGATTTAGCTATAACCTGTAACTTCATTTTTGGTGGTTCATGGGTTTGCCACCAGTATCTGGGCTATTGTTTTAAGCTGTAAAATTACTTAATAGCACCTTTTAATGGGGTGGAAGGCATGTATCCTTGCTGGTATTTAGAAACTGGCAGTCAAACCGAGTTAATGGGAACTATGAGGTAGCTGCCCTTTTGGGCCTTTTCAGATGTTCTTAATTCTTAAATATAAATCCATATAATGAAAGATGAATCATATGTTTATGTAATACAAATTATACAGTTAAGCTTTTATTCCAAAAGGACTAATAAAGGAAATTCTCCGTATTATACAAAAACGCAGTGAACATTTTTATTAATCTAGAATAGAGTACTTGCAGATCTAAATCAGAACTTCCTGCTATTCCACTTCAGTAATAGTGTTGTAATTCAACTAAGAAATGCATGTGATTAATGCCATTTTTACAAGTGTTTCAAAGGTGCACATTTCAAAGGGGAATATGTTCAAGAGGGGGAATAGACTGGAGTTCTCTTGCAATGTATCCATATACTTTTAAATTGAAAAAATAAAAGGTAACACTGTCGTCTCTAATGGGCTTTTCCAATAAATTCAGGGGTGCAGTTGAGGTATATTCAAGTTGCCCTCCTGTTTTTTCCTATTTTTAAGATCTAAAGCCTAAAAGTAGTGTGATAGTACTGTATTATGCTCCCTCTGTCTATGATTTAAATTACAGGCATTAATTAAAAATGCAAACTATTTATTTTATTACTGAGGAAAACATATTAAGTGACATCAGTTTGGAGAAGTTTTTTTTAGCATGTGTGCAAGGTATAAATATACTGAATTTTATAATATTCCAATATAAAGTGGGTTAACTATTAAGTGGGTTAAGCGTGCTAAAACCTTTTTTAAAAAAGCCATGGGTAAAAGATTATTGGTTCTGTGTCCAGTTGCTTGTCAAGAAGAAAGCAGTAACATGTCCAAACATACACTTCCAATATATTCTGTCACACTGCATTTTTAAGATTCTAAAAATATACACACATATTCATCTCTCAAACTCTTGAGTTTCTCCTAACATTTTCAGTTTATTTGGAACCCTGAAAGAACTGTCAATATTTCTTGATTGTTCCACTTCATACTTCTATTTTGGTATTTAGATCTCAAGAGACTCCTTTAGATGGGCAGCCTCCTGCGTTACCACCCAAACAATTTAAAAAGAACAGTTGGAACCAAATTCATCATTCACACTCACAGCAAGAACTGGATAACCATATTAATGAAACATTTGATGTTCCTGCATCACCAGAAAAATCCACAGTAAGTTTTTGAATCCATTTGAACCATTCTGCTTTTAATCGGAATGATAGTCCTGTTTTCTGTGAGCTTGGTTCTGATGCATTTCAGAGAGTTGCTGTGTTTGTGCATTACCTTGCAGTGTTTTCATTAAACATACTGTCCCTTCACTGGCTCCTGCTGGTTTCTCCACCTGCTGGAGTAGTCCTTTGTCAGTTGTCAGCAAATCACTACACCGGGATGGTTTTGTTGCAAAACATTTTGAGCATTAGATTTTAAGCAGATGCACAAATATCTATGTAACCTCTTCTTTGAAAACCCATTTGCCGTCAGTTTTACAGACGACATTGCAGACACTGCCACTGGTATTTAATCTAGCTTTTATCAAAAAAACTAAACCTAAAAGTGCCTACCAGTGTTTGGAGTGGTTTTATCAGGAGCAGCTTCTTGATTCTGTGGTTGCATTTCTTATCAGAATTTCCAAGAAAGAGACTCTGGCAAGAGGCCTGTGACAACAAATGTCAAAACAGGAGCAAACATCCTTTTCCCACATTTAAGCACGTGCGAGATGAGTAACTAGTCAGTTGATTATTATGTGACTGAGGTGAGATCTCAGTGACCATTTTTGTGATTTTTGTCCTTCCAGAAGTTTTTTAGTGGTTCCTGGTTTTATACTGATATGGGGCAAGAAATGTTTTGCAGCTTGGAAAAACTGTTTAATATCTAGATGCAGTAGCAATACTGTGTAAACAGTTTTGTCAACCTCGGGTATTCAAAATTATGAGTTAATTCCCCAAACTGATATTTAGAAATGCCTTTGGTTTATATACATTTTGAACTGTAAGCCTTATAAAAAGTTAAGATTCCCATAAAACTCCTCTTTAATTTCATAGCTGGGGTTTTATTAAAAGACTCAAAAGCAAAACTTTTAAAATTTTGAGTATCTGAGGAATGTAAAAATTTTTATTTTAATTAAATAACAAAGCAGGGTTTTTAACAGCTTTGTCTTTGACCAGTGCTTACCTGAGTCATATTAAATACTGTTATGTTTTGAACGATAGTACTGCTTTAGTCATCAAGTTTTTCTGCCCTGTATTCAGTTATCTTTACCAAACTGACAAAAATAACTTTCAGTTGTTTTTTTAACTCCATTTCGTTCTGAAAAACCAACACAGCTGTGTGAGAATGAGATTCTTTTTTCTCTGTGCATTGTCAGTGTGATTGTTTGCTGTGCTCCAGTTTATGCTGCCTCGCTTAAGGCGGTGCACTGTTGTAATTGAAGATCTAATTTGGTCTGCTGATGACTTTTTATTTTGGGGATTAGAGAAGAAGGAACACAGCATGACTGAAATTTTGTGGAACTGGAAGTTTAGGATTTGGAATGTGGTTTTGTTTCAAAGTTTTTTTTCTGACCAGAATTCAGGTTCCTGCACCACTAAAGTCTTCTGCTCTTCAGACTTCATATAGCTGTGGAATTTCCTTTGTCTGTTTTATGTATGGAGAGTCTGTTTAGAAAGGTAGTAGGACAGGTGTGGGAATGATGACTTTTTACTCCATCTGCAATCCCCAAGTATCCATTCTGAGAATGTCAGAAGTATTTGAAAACAGGTGTGGCCAAGAGTCCCCTCAGTCAAACAGGTTAATGATGATATACAGTGCTCTCTTCATATTTTTCATTATAAACTGTGGCTCAGAAGAGCCTCTTGAAGCAGGAAATTCATAATTCCTTTCTTTTGGGGAATGCAATGGCACAGAAGCTGCCAAATGCTGCAGGTGAGCACATTCATCCTGTCTGATCTCTCATGCCAGTGCACACAGGCTGAAATGATTGGCACATGATCAGGCTTTCTAAGTACCCTTACTTCTCATTAACACATCTTATGCTGTTACTTTCCTCTCCTTCCCCAAATTGTTCCTCTTTTCAATACTATGAATGTGTTTGGGGGATTTTGTTTTGTTTTAACCAAGAACAAGAGCTTAAAAAACCTGGAACTGTTAACTTTTAATGAGCCAAGTTGTGCAGACTTTTCTAACCTATTGAACCTGCAGGACTGGAACTTTCTTACATTTAAAAATATTTTCTTTATTACGTTCTGTTGTTTTGTTTTGTTTGTTTGTTTATTTTATTTTTTTCTCAATATGAGTTTTCTACTTTGGCCATAATTGGAAACATTGAAAACTTGCATGAAACAGATTCCTTCAATACTGTGCAATCCTCACTGTAGAAACTAGAAATACTAGCTAATGTTGAGTCTGTGAAGTAAATATTGATGAGAACAAACTAAAAATCACTGCAATTGCACTAAATTGATGTCTTTCAGATTAAAAAGAATCTAGTATTCCTCAGCTTAGTGGTAGTTCCTTTAACAGTGTTGTGGTCCGAATAAAACCAAGAAGAAAGCAGCTGAAGTTGTCAGAGTTGAATCAGTGCAGAGTATGTGTCACAGCTCATACTCCACTACCCTGGAAATGGAATAAAGGATATGGAACCAAGATTTTCTTGCCAAATTTGCCCTTGCTTACTACTGGCATATTGCTGTTAATAGAAACAAAGGGACACCTTCAGGTTTTTTTCATCATATTACATTTTTATTACAGCTCTTCACTGTCTTAATTAAAATAAATTTAAGGAGTTTCAGTTTACTAAGCTGTTTTTCTTAAGACTATTTGAAGCCAATTAGTCTTTTTTAATCTTCTTTTTTACTTTGAATTTGCTTTGACCGAACATACCTTTAAATTAGTTATGTCCAAGACCTTTCCCTTTTCTGCAAAACTCAAGATTTTTGTGCTATTACTTGATGTTTTTTATTGATGTATTTTTATTGATGTATTTTATTACTCAAGTGTCCAGGAACAATTATTTGATGAGGGAACTGCAGAATTACTAGATACAATATCCTCAAAGTCTAACTGTGAACAAAATAGATCTTAATGTAATATAATTTTTGTTTACTAGCCCAATGGTGGTGTCCCCCATGACAATCTTGTTATGATCAGAATGAAACCAGATGAAAATGGAAGGTTTGGCTTCAATGTAAAGGTAACAACACATCATTCTCTTCATGTTTATTAAGGTTATTTTTTACATTCATGACCTGTTACTAATTTAATTTGTTTTTAAAGGGTGGATATGATCAGAAGATGCCGGTTATAGTGTCCAGGGTAGCTCCAGGAACACCTGTAAGTTTATCAAAAAGCAAACTTGGTAGCAATACCTGTGTATCTTGAGGGATGTATTCAAAATGCTAAATTATTTCATAGCTGCCTATGAAAATTTGCTTTTTCTATAACATTATCATAACAAAGCAAATTATGTGCAGTAAGAATTTGATGGGGCTGCATAACATACTTTTAAAGTTCTTCAATCCTCAAAAGCAGTTTCTTCCTACTGAAACAAAGTTTAATTTCTGACAATTATAGGGCATTACAGATGCTCAGTATGCACTGTTTCTTGAGCTGCGTCATCCTAAAAATACATTTACTTTATTACTTTTTTTAAATATAGACATTCAGTAATTTCACATAAATTATGTGTTGGAAAGAGTGTTAAAAATAACTAAAATAGCAAATCTCTTACTTTAGTGACAGATGTAAATGAGTAAAGCCAAGATGTAGATTGAAAGCAGACATCATGAATCATTCATCAGGTCTGATTGTCTGTTGTTACTGATGTTTAGTGACTATCAACAGTGTCTTCAAAGTAGGCACAATATTTGGTCAGTTTATTGCCAGAAATACTGACCTGGTATTCAGCTGACTGGAGTCAGCTCTGTTTATATCTTTCAGAGTAAGGGTAGAGTGAACCATTTATTTGTTGACATTTAAGAAGTACAGCTTTCTCTTTTTTATTTTTTTTTTTACTATTTGAAACTATGGAAATGTTTGTTAAAAATCATTGTTCTTGTTTCTGTTAATTAGTATCCCTGAAATATTTAATAACATGAATACTTTTGGCTTTAAACATTCACTCTGTAGAGAGAAGATATTTGGTGATGGCTTGTGCTCTTTCTTTTCTGCAACAGTGTTTAGACCGTGATTACGATAACAATTTTTATGACCTGATTCCCCTTCGTGAGATTACTGGGAGTTGTGCATTGTCTTCAGTCCTTGCTTTACTCTTGCCATTACCATTGTGATATTTTACACCTGAAGTGTTTCAGCCTGTGGAATTGATGTGGACAAGGTTTTTTTTGCCATGTTATTCCCTTCCCTACAAAGATAAGAACATCCTGCTCTTTAAGTGCCTATACAAAGTGTGATTCAAACAGAGGAGCTTTCTATTTCAGCTGAGGAGTAGAGTAACAGCTGCTGAAAGATCTGTTACAATGACAGTCATCTGCCAGCTGCAAATGGGTCTGTTCATGTGAATGGTACTGCCTATGTATTGTGTAACATGTTTGTCATTTGAATACAGAGCAGCAAACCATGGGAACCAGGCTGTTAGGATTCAAGACCCCAAGTGTAGTTACTTTAGGTTGTTACTTTATGGTAAGAAACGGGTAATGGCTTGTGTTGCTGATGGTTTTGGTTTTTCCCCCCCCACCACCTTGCAGGCTGATCTCTGTGTCCCTCGTCTGAATGAAGGGGACCAGGTTGTACTGATTAACGGCAGGGATATAGCAGAACACACCCATGATCAAGTTGTAATGTTCATTAAAGCGAGCTGTGAGAGACACTCAGGGGAACTTGTGCTCCTAGTTCGACCCAATGGTGAGTAGTTTGTACATCATAATAAAAAAAGAATCCACACCTTGCTGTTATTTCCTAACCTCCATTTTATGTGGGATGGAATGCTTAGCATGTAAGAAAGAACTCCTGTCCTTGAAAAGGAATTGCATCAATACAGTGTATTGACCCTATGGTCTAAGGAGCTGTGTGTAACTAAGTGTTGAAAACTAATCAAAAAGTCAGACATCAAATATTTCTAACAGAGAGCTAATTTAAATATTGTTCTCACTCTCATTGATAAAAATGCCCAGAAACCTATATGGATATTGAATGTATTTCATGAAGTTATTGTTATTCTCTTAAAGAAAATGAAAACCAAGCTCAAACAGACAAAAAACTCCTCATCAAATATTCGGTATTTGGATGACTTTGGAGGTCAATATTTGCAAAATCCTTCCATACTTTTTAAAAATAATGCAAGACCTGTGGTAACATTCCTATTTAAGGAGGCTTAATAGAAGTGCTAAAATGCAGTCTAAATAAAAGCAATATATTCACAAAATACTCTGTTGGACCATACCCAGCAGAGGGGCACTGGATTTAGTTCTGCTGCTCCATCCCAATTATAATACAGTTGGAGAGGAAAAAGCAAAATGAGAAACAGTGATGTTTGATTGGAGTAGTTGAAATTACTTCAGTTGAATACCTCAACCACCTCATAAAAATTTTTTTCTTTATTCACTTATTTGCACTCCCCACTTACTTGAACTCTCATTCTGTGTGTAAGTTCTCTTGCAGCTTTTGTGTGCTTACTTTCTTTCTCAGATAAAATTACTAGCTTTGTTTGCACATTTACTAAAACAGTTTCCCCTTGTGTGTTGATTAACTTTGGATAAAAACATACGAGTTGTAGAAGTGAGGATTTACCAGTTTCCTCCTTTGTGGTCATGGGATATAATTTAAAAACAGGCTTTCAAACAGTGTGTGTCTCTGTTCATATAATAGAAGATGCATATTTTGTCTGATGTAAGACTCTGAGGGTAGGGATTTTTATCAGACAAGTCAAGGCCATAATGTGAGTTTTGATCAAAATTTTAGCTGTGAGTGATGTGCTTTCACTTAAAATTACTACTAAACCAAGAAAATAGTTTTATCAAGAGTTATAATGATCAGCAAAGGCTCCTTGTCCTTGTGGATGGGGTCTAAAATCAGTGTGCTAATAATTGTGGATTTTTCTACAGGAGAAACATTTGGGGGTTTTGCTGTTTTAAATAAATGACTTAGAGCTAATTTTATTTGTCAAACAGCATGTTCAGTCAGAGCATTCATACCTTTGCTTGTTCTAGCTGTCTATGATGTTGTGGAAGAGAAGCTGGAGAGTGAGCCTGACTTCCAGTACATCCCTGAGAAATCTCCACTCGATGGTATCCATCAGGACGATAATGCTCTGAGGGAATCCATGATTCAGTTGGCAGAGGGGCTTATCACTGGAACTGTCTTGGCTCAGTTTGATGTGAGTACTGTCTTGCCTGTACCTGTGTGGAAGTTCCAAGTCTCTTGGGATAGTAATTATTTTAAACAGAGCAGATTTCAGTCAAATTTCAGTAATGTCAGCATCTTTTAGGAAAACAGTTGTCTTACGCTCTCAAAGAGAAAAATAACCAAAGAAAAAATCGATCCTATGTTGTATGTGCAAACTTTCGAATACCAAATACCAGGTTTTAGTGTTAGAAATAGCTTTTATTGATTACTTACACCCTTTGTGGTTATCAGGAACATGCTAATAAAATACTGTCATTGACATAAAGACTGAAGAATGTCTACCAAAATATGTGTTCTGTACTCAGACTTTGACACTATCTAAGTTGCTGTAGGAACTGAATGACACCTGAGCTGTTGACATTTTATGGGCACTCTCAATGAGGGAAGGTAAAATAACCAATGGAAAATACAGCCCTTATCTTAAGGGTTGATGTAACTATGTCTTTTATAAATAGTTGGGGTTTAATGGTTTATTTCAGAACAGTGTACTTCCTGTGGGGCCCTAAAATGCTGATGCCATAGCCTTTCTTTAGCATCAACTTGTGCCTTGGAGATAGTCCATCTTTAATGCGTGAGATCAAGTGGCCTAAAACAGGAAACCAGGTTTGTAAAACACAGCAGTGTGAATTCTGTGAATTCCTCACCAAATGGAGACCTAACATTTTATTATGGAGCATATATTTATAAAATATATTTATATTAAGAACTGTGGTAAAATTTACTTTTATATTTAGAAAGAACAGATTTTTTCAAAGTTATTTAAAATTCTCCTTAAACGTACATTTTCAGTCTCCTTAGCAGGTTCCAAAGGTTTTAAAGTGCTTTTTATTGAAGCTGGATCATTTCACTGATATTGTTTGTAGCACAAGGGTTGTGGCAGTGCATGACTAAAGCATGAGAGGGCAGGAACCTCTCCGAGGAGATTCTGTGCAGGAAAAGCACGAGGTAACCCAGGATTTGTTCTACAGTTATTGAAATATAGAAGGATATCCGGGGGGAGGAAGGAGAGGAAGGCAAAAACCCAAGGTAGACAAATGCCATGTAGACAGATGCCCATAACACAGCACAATCTACTTGCCCCAAATTACCAAGTGGAATGTCATTATCAGTCAATTCCCTTACCTATACACAATATTTTTTCTCTGGATTAATGTTCTTATGGAAATTTGAAATTTAATGTTCAGTTTGTCTTTAAGCAACTTATGGCTTCATCTTGATCATTTTCAGTGATCCCACAGCATAACTAAATTTGTAGTGCTTTCTTTTTAGAAGTATTTTCGTGTTTGTTGAAGCTACTGTTACTTAGTAGTTTAGAAAAAAATTCTGTTTAGGCAAACATTATAATAATTATTATAAAGGGTCTATTGCATCTGTTATGTTCTGACCATCAGTTTTGTCTTTTAGCAACTGTATAGGAAAAAGCCTGGAATGACAATGTCTTGTGCCAGATTACCTCAAAACATTTCCAAAAATAGATACAGAGACATTTCGCCTTGTAAGTATGTCTGTTTGTGTATGTGCTCTAAAAGTATTTTGCTGTGGCTGGTAAATAAGTAACGGATTTCTAAAAATTTTTTCAGATGATGCTACACGGGTTATTTTAAAAAGTAATGAAGATTACATCAATGCAAATTATATAAATGTGAGTAGTATTTTTCAAAAGCACTTCTGACATGAACTTTGCGGTTTTCCGTTGAAAAAGTTGATTAAATAATTCCTTTTTTTCTTCATAAATCTAGTTCAGCCTAGAATGGCTGCTAAACCTGTAAGTCAAATGGTTTGAAATTTTATTGTAGATATAGTTACTTCCTAATGTTTTGTGGTAGGTGTTTTCATAAGGGCTAAAGTCTAGCCCTGCATCTGAATGTGAAAAAATGCTAACAGGAGCCCTCTCCAGAGGAATTAGTTCTTCTTTGCTGATTACATTTGTGAGAGTAGTGTTTGACATTAGGAAAGCCTAATGTGGCAGCACTTTCTTTTGCCTTTTTTTTTTTTTTTTCATTGTTAGTGTGGTGGTTCAGACCACAACAAAATTATTGCTACTTACTTTAAAATAAAAAACCAGATATTAAATTCTGAGATCAATGCTTTAAAAGCTAGTGTCAAAACTCCACAGAGGATGAAATGTTTGTACCTGAATTATTTGCCAACTGCTCTGCCTTTTCTTTTTTGAACCATTAATCTTGATTATGACAACTACATGCCTGTCAGTTAATATGTAAAGTGTATGTGAATGTTTGTAGTAATTTTGCATGTGAAACACTTGGAGAATTTTTATCTGTGCTAGTCCATATTTACTAGCCTTTAAGAAATAGAATTAATGTCATGGATGCTTGTTTAATGTATTAGTTACTAAACAGTAAATAACTGATGCCTGACTTCCATTTGCTGTCGGAATTGAAATAATGACTTTGTCTTCTCTTAGATGGAAATCCCTTCTTCCACGATAATAAACCAGTACATTGCTTGTCAAGGTCCATTACCGAACACATGTCCTGATTTTTGGCAGATGACATGGGAGCAAGGCTCATCTATGGTTGTAATGTTAACGACTCAAGTTGAACGGGGCAGAGTAAGTAAAACATTTCCTGAGATACCACTGACATAATCTTAAAAAACTGTTGGCAACTAGCCTGTAAAAGATTAGAGGAATATACTCTTATGATATATAATGTGACAAGGGGATAAGAGGAAATGGTTTTAAACTAAAAGAGTGTAAATTTAGGCCAGCTATAAGGAAGAGATTTTTACAGTGAAGATGGTAAGACATTGGCACAGGTTGCCCAGATAGGTGGTAGATGCCCCATCCCTGGAAACACTGAAGATCGGATCAGATGGGACTCTGAAGAGCCTGATGTGGCTGGGAATGCCCCTGCTCATTGCAGGGGGGTTGGACTGGATGGCCTCTAAAGGTCCCATCCTACCTAAACTCTTCTATAACCCTTTTTCATAAGGGTAGTGCATTCCTAGTACTTTTGCAATGATGACTCTTAGATTTTAAACCTTTGGATGTTGTTAGTGAAGCTAATATTTAAACTGTGTTCAGTTCTGAAATGCCTTGAAGTCTTCATATATTTCTTAAAATATCTTTAGGCTGCTTTGTTTGATTCTTTGTTGTAAAGTGAAAAGCAGCTAGAATTTACCTTCATAGAATTTTTTTCTCCAAACTTCAAACGAAGGAACTCCAAGAAGTTTAATGTTTTCATAGATTAGTTTTTTGATAGATAGTGAAATTAATTTTTATGACACCCTAACACAGCTTTGTAGTGTTAAGATCCCCTGTCTGGATGGCTGTCTTATCAAGGAATTCTCTTAAAACTTGAAATCTAAGATCTTCCATAAAATGTTTTTCTGTGGCTGTAAACATTTGTTTAATCATATGAGAGAATTATTGTCCTTTAATTTCCATATAAAATGTGTAAAAATAGAGTACTACTAATAAAGTAATTAGAGTTTTGAATTACCAAAAATAATTGTGTATGGTGCTGTTAAAGACTTCAGGTGTATTTTGTGGTTTGTTTGGTTTTGGTTTTGTTTTGAACTACAGTTTCTCCTTAATAGCTTTGGGTTTTATGCAGCTTTATCCTTTGGAGACAGGCAAAACAGTCAAGTCTGGTAATACATGCAGTGCAATTCCAGTGTTACTGAGTAGGTTTATAGTCTGGAGCATTCACAGTAGCACTGGCTGGTCAAATGTATGGACAGAAATGATAGTCTGGAATAATAGTGTAGTGGAATTCCTCCATGCTCAGGATTTCTTTTGAAGATAGATTTATAGTAGGTTTTGGTTGTTCTGATCAACTCAGACTGTAGTTCAGTTGTCTGTATATATTCTGAGTTTTTAACAACCATGTATTTGCTGGGAGGTCAGGCCTGTAAATACAATTAAAATAATTGAAGGGGAGTTGCAGCATTTTTAAACCATTTTTCAGTGACTCAGTGTTTGGATGATGCTGCCTGCTCCCAAATAAACATGATTAGAGGGAATTTCAGTACAAGTGCCCTTTTAATTTGAGTTTTCTTTGCAGATCTGCTAAGAACAGACTTGCAATAGCAGTTCTCTGAGGTTCCCCCACCCCTTCAATAATGGTATTTGTGGAGCTCTTTGGAGAGCTGCTTAATAATGAAATAAAAGGACTTATCTGTCTTATACCCATAGGCAGACTCCCTGCTCTAAAGCTGATCATGAGGCTACTGACATCACTATCACTGCATGCCGGGATGTCTCAGTGGAGCAGGAAGTCTGCAAATCTGGCTGCTCTTAAAGAATCGCCAGGTGGGTTGGAAATACAAAAGTACACTTGAGCTGAAATGACCTCTGTAATTAGGCTTTTAAGCCATTTATCAGAAAACAGTAGAGTTTAAGGTTTTCATTCACATTTGATGACTTGATCAAGAGTCTTTGAAGTCCACCATCTTTACCGCCCCTAATTTCTGCATTAGCTTAGCAACTGTTTTGTTGCTTATCTCCTTTTTTATTATTATTATTATTTGTTTTTTTTCTCATATAAATGTGCTTTGAGAAGGGCAGATCAGGATTTTGGAGGTCAGAAACGTTTACAAGGCAGCATCTTTGTCACTCAAGTGTTAAGATGGAATATTTATAGATAGATTTTTTTTTAAATTATAATGAAAGTCAAAGGCATCCATCTTCAGTTAGTTTAACTGCAAGATCTGGTACATGTGTCCTCTTGAAAAGAAAACTAGGAAATCTCTGTGATACCTTATTTTATACAGTAATTAGGTAGCAGTCTATTTGGTAAGTAAATTAATAGTGATTACAAAATGATCAAAGTAATCTTTAACAAACACAGGTATAAAAACTAGAAAGAATGAAAACAGTACTCTGAATTTAAACACAGGCATCTTAAAAAATGTGTTGACCTTAGGTTAAATGCCATCAGTACTGGCCAGAGCCATCGGGAAGCTCATCATATGGGAATTTCCAGATTACCTGCCATTCAGAAGAAGGAAATCCTGCTTATGTCTTTCGAGAAATGACATTGACTAATCTGGAGGTAAAATATTTTTACTTATTAATCTACAGAATCCTTGCATATTAGCTAAAACATAGTTAATCAGACTTTTCAACTTGGTGGCATATCCATATAAATAGAACTGTTTATTTCTAGAAACCTTTAGAAAACGACTCATATTGTCATGTACTTACCTAGTATAAATTCTGCACTTGGAATGATATGATAACAAACCTTTCATAAGCAAAAATATTACAAAGACTCATTCTCCCTAATCATATTAATTGGTTTTAAATCACATAAAAAATACATCATTTGTCTTAAAAGTCTTTACTGGTGTCTTTCATGCCCTGGCCAAAGAAGAAGAGTAATTAAAGAAGTTGAGAACCTTGCTATTCCCTGTATGTTTTCAGAACATGAGACACGAGAGGTATTTCATCATCGCAACTGAAAGTCTGTCTTTGTAGAGGCGAACAGGTCTTAGTAATTCTGTCTTGAAAAATATGTGAAAGTAGATGGAAGATAAATCCTGCAGAGAGAAAGATGAGTGGGGATTGGTGACTACATGTAAACAAGGACCTTTGTGAACATGCATTGCATGATTTTCAGGGCATGTGTAGTTTGCAGAGACTCCCCAGCTAGCATTTTCAATCTCAGAAATGTTTGGAAATGAGTGTCTGGAATTTAGTTCACATACCCATTTCTGACTGCTTGAGTTACCAGATGAGAGGACAGTTTTATAGAGCTGCCTTTTAGCTGATTTGCAGTTAAAATTCCTGTCCTGTGTCCTGTTGAGACGATTGCTCATCTCTTATCAGCAGTGGAACCTCTGTAAATGATTCAGCGTCTAAAGGCTATTTTCAGTGCAGTTACTCCTGCTCTTTGAAATGCTGCTCTTACTTTGGTTGTCCAACCTGTTCCCTGCACTAAGCAGAGGCCTACTGATTATATTTGTGATATTAGAGCAAGAGCATGAGGGAGTGGAAAACAAACTCATTCTGCATCTTAGGCATAGTATGCAGGGTAAAAATAAGAAGTGCAGATAAAGCCAAAACAATGCTGCTGTTCACACAGGGTCTGAAGGAAAGCTTTTACGTCTGAAGGTCCTGCCTCTCCCCTCCCTACCCCATTCTGTCATTTGATCTAGATAATACCTCTTTCTGTTAAATTTGGTTTGCTCAGAATTTGACCACCTTCTTGTACATCTAGTGTTCAGTTAGATTGTTGGCATCCTTGAACCACTTTGCTATTACATGGCAAGTAATTTTTTAACCTTGAAGATGTAAACATTTGTGGATTGCCTTTTTTGTTTTTAAGAAAAAAAAAAAGGTAATTATAAAACTCAGAATGACTAGTAGTTAATAAAGTGCTGCTAGTTGCCTGAAGCCACTTTAATTATAGCTAAAAGTTGCTATAAAAGTACTATTGATTTTTTTTTTTAAATCATTAGTTTTGGCTTTTTTTTTTTTTTTAAATGGGACCTGAATTACCCTGGAATAAACTTTTTGTTTCTGCTTAGAAAGAGGAAAGCCGCCAGCTAACCCAAATCCAGTATATAGCATGGCCTGATCATGGAGTTCCTGATGATTCCAGTGATTTCCTAGATTTTGTGTGTCTAGTGCGAAAGAAGAGGGCTGGCAGAGAAGAACCTGTTGTTGTTCACTGCAGGTATCGATTTTTTTTCCAACTTTATTAAATCATCAAACTGAACTTACTTATCATCAAATGCTTTGTTGTTGAAATAAATTGTATCTGCTTTGGGAATGACAGGAAAACTCAACATTGAAATTAAACATTTAACATGGTAATCACGTTTCAGTAAGCAAAATTTGAGTATCTACATGCATTGATCTGTGCAGGGATTGTGCTGGAGTGTTTTGTTTTGTTTACAGTTTAAATGCCTGTGTTAACAGTCTACATAATAGAAATGGCAAAAGGTACTTGGTAACCACGAGAAATAGGTTCCTATTCTACAAAGCTCTAAAACAGCAGATTCATAGTGGAAAGCTTGGGTTGTTTATGCAATGATTAGTTAAAAGATATTTTCTCCCAAGTCTTCAGTCTTAGCCTGTGTGATCTTTTGATGCATATATTGAGCCATTTTTCTCAACAATTTACTTTTGTCATGAATTAAAATAACTGTTACTCAGATCTTTTTGTGCACGTGAAATGTGAGGTTTGCTTTTGTGAAATAGTTTTTAATAACATTCTACCTTCCTATAGTGGATTTCAAAATCGTAATCATTTAAAATACCTAATTAGTGAACTAGAGTAATGCATAATGCCAACTCTTTTCAAATGAACATGTGCTATCACTATTCTTGGTGAACAGTTCTATGGATATTAGACCTCTAAATTCCTGAATACTCCCCAGACAGTGTTCCTGAGCTGGAAGTGCATCATTCTTGTTTCAGAAAGAAGCTGAGAGGTGTAAGGGATAAAATTAATTTCAAGACTACAAGTAAACTAAACATTTATTGAAGAACATGAGAGAAAAAGGTTTTCTGTTTTTAACACTGTGTGTATCAGAAATTGTATTTCATTGGGTTTGCTCTCTTCTGCTTTAGGTGATTCAGAGTGAATCTTACTGACTAGACAAACTAGTACCAGAATGACACTGTTTTAATTGATGTTGTTTCTTAGTTTCCATTATTGATACACTTTTTGTTAATATGGTTGTGAAAAAATAGCGACAGTAGCAGCCAAACACAACTTCTACATTACGAAGTGTGCCATCTGCAGAGAAACTGGAACAACAAGAGTAGGAGAGTAGGAACAGTTTCATTCATCTCAAGGAGGCACCAGTTCAGCTCCACACTGATAATTTCAATGTATAATTGAAACTTGTGAAAAGTTTTATGTTTCACAGAAGAAAAGAGATGGAATATCACAGTTCAACATAATTTACTTAATTGGCCCAACTTGATGGCTCTTGGGAAGTATAACTAAATTCCAGGAGAGAGTCAAGCAGAAGGAGCCCAGGTGTTCCTCCATATGGTGCATGCACACTATTTTTAGCATCTATTCAATGTAATTGGACAAGGCATTAGTGCAGTGAAATTTGTTTTCGGAACTAAGCCACCAGCTTTAGGTGTGAGGAATCCAAGTAGCCACTAGAGAGTAACTTTTGTACAGGAATAATTTAAGAAGTAAACGGTCCAAACCCACAGAGATTGTTAGGCAACAAAATCCTTAAGGAATCTGAAAGACTTTTGTAACATTGGGCTACAAAAAACACTAGTTTCTAGATTGTGTCATGTGGTTATTTTTATTTTTACAGGGTCTTACTAGTTTTCTTGAACAGTTTCTAATTCTTGTTCTAGGTGAGATGGTGAGGCACCTGTCCTGTCTGTGCCCTTCATGATTTTCATGTCCTGTCTCACGTTCCCCTCCATCAGTCAATGATTTATTTTTCCAAGCTGAAGAGTACTATTCTACCTAATATTTATCGTAGGGAAACTATCACATTTACATCGTTGTTGCCCTTCTCGGAATCTTTTGAAGTTCTAAAATGACTCATTGGGTTCTTTGACATAACTGTTCCTGTTCACATTTGATAAAGCATTCTGCATATAAATTCTGTATGTATAAATTCTAGAAATATAAAATGCTCTTGAATCACTTTATATAACCAGCACATTTACATCTTGTCCTAAAATTCTCATGACATCATTGTAATATACAGTAGCTTTAATGCCACCTCCTGGACAAAGATTTGAATAGTAGTTTGGCCAGACTTAATTTTAAATTATGCTTCAAAATCAGAACAATTAACTTTCTAAGTTTGGAATGTTTGTATTAACTAATTTAGAGGCAAATGCTTTCATTTATTGACGGAAATATTAGTTGTATGAGTTAAGATAATGCTGGCATTTGAAAATATATATTTGGTCCTGTATTCCAATATAGAGAAACACTGGTTTAATATTTCAAAAGTGCAACATGAATTTAGAAAATTTGAATTTGATTATCAATTTTAAGGCTAAATATTCAGTCTCTAGGGCTTGCTACTTGTGGAAAAGTGTATGTATATATAAAACAATTCAGATAAATCTTTAGATTTGTTTTATCCTTAGTCTAAATATGATTGTAAGCTGTCTAAACAGTTTTGCCATTTTGAGATGTGTGTGTTATGGTACTTCATTGTCTTGAAGGGATTGCTACTGTGTATTCCTTTTCAGTCTATACAAGTTGGATCTCTATTGTACTTTTTAATACTAAGAAATATTGTCATCCTACAGAGGTTTCTAGAAACTATTCTTTTCCTTATTCTGAAATAGGAAGGTGTGGATCACTACAAGAACATGAACATGATTGTATCACAATGATCAATCCCGAGAATCCATGAGAAGGAAGGTCTCTAAGTATGACCTGTACTGGACACACTTCGTTTCATTTTCCGTTCTGTTTTGTTGTTGCTGTTTCCAGTGCTGGGATTGGACGGACAGGAGTTCTGATCACTATGGAGACAGCCATGTGTCTCATCGAGTGCAACCAGCCTGTTTATCCATTGGATATTGTGAGAACCATGAGAGATCAAAGAGCCATGATGATCCAAACGCCTGTGAGTATCATCCTTGCGGCTCTGTGTTGCAGAACAATAATTTCCTATGATCTAGTCATATTAGATGGATGTTTAATATAGTTGCTCTTGATCCTATAGCAGAGATCACCTTTAGCCAGTGTAGCTCTAGCCTTAGCTCAGGCAGGAAGAAATTGTTAAGGCTATTGGAAAGGAGCAATTATCTAAATTTCTATAGAAAAAACTTGGGGGAAAAAAAGCGCAGCAGCTGTTTCAGGGATACCTGGCAATTAATAACAAAAAGGGTCAATTTTCAGCAGTGTAAAAGTCACACAGTGGAGAAAGCAGGAGCCTAATACCTGACAGCAGCATAAAAGCTAAACACAGAAAGATCTAAGACATGCAAGAAAAACCTTCAGTGATGAAATTCAGTGATTTTATGTTGCCTTAGTTATAGTGGAAACAAGCCTAAACTGTGCCCTGTACTGACTCAAAGGGAAATAATCAGAGAAATAATGTTTTTAAAAATCATTATAATTAAATCTGATGCAAGATATATCAAAGTAACTCCAAGTGTATTTAGTCTAGAAACGAAGTACCTTGCTACCAAGATTCCTTTGGGGCTTTCTTGTTGATGTATCTTAAGATACCAGAATTTTTCCTGCATCTATAATATCTGAATTTTTTTGAAGTAATTGTGATATTGCTTTCATATATTATATTTCATATCTGCAGAAGTTTAGAACAAATTTAGAAACTTATTTATACTAGTCAGGTATTGCTCATCTCTGAGAGCAGTTTGTGTTTACATTTTTAGAAAATATCTAACAAGGGTCAAAAGGTTGAGTTGTATTGCCTTTCAGAAAAAAAAAAAAAAAAAGGTTTGGACCCTTGATTGTTTCAGTCTTTAACCCAGGTTTTTTTGTTTGGTTTTTTTTGAATGAGTGATCAGTTTCATAGTTTTACTCTCATATGTACTATTTAAAGAGAAAGTATGTTGAAAGAGAAAAGGCATTAGATCCAGTACCAAATCACAACTACCTGAAGGTAGTTACTGTAGTAATTTCATGTCCTTACTGCTGTTCCTCTAATCAAATTTGAATAAACCTTCTGTGTTCTTCAGAGAGTACTGAGGCTCAAAAGAAGTGTATATGTGTCTCCATTTCTAGGTCATCCATCATTCAGTGCTGCTGAATTCATGGTCCAGTATTCACATTTCCCTAAGAAAAAAGTTGTATTATTCGGGTAGCACAGGAAGGATGAGGAAGGTGATCATACATGAAAAATAATAAAGGATGGCTCTTGCTGTTTGTGATAATTCTACTATATGAATAGCTATGTGTGTAGCATGTGTAGGAAGAAAGTTTTATTAGTGAAGGTAGGATTTGCAATGGTAAGGGTTTTAACTTTTTTCACAGGATGTGCTAAAATTCATCTGGTCTCCTCATTTTTCTTAGAGAAACCAAAATTTTCAAGACTCAGTGAAAAACAAGTGTTTAGTGCACGAGAGGGAGAAGGGGTAATAAAAGAATTTTGGTGGTTGTTTTTTTTTTTTTTTAAGATTTCATAAACATGAGCTGTTCCAATTTCTCCTCGTGCCAGGTTCGTGTGTCCTGCAGGATTCCCTCGGTGTCCGCACGAGGGCGCTGTGGGAGGCGGGCTCAGGCTCCTTCGGGAGCACTGCAGGAAACACACAGATTTTACAAAGTGTATAGAAATGTAACTATTTAGTATTCATGCGACAGTACAGTGAATAATGATTCTAGTGCTAAATATGTTAATGTTCCCATTTAAGATCTGCCATCACTAATTACTGCATAGAGAGGGTTGTTCTGACAAGACAGGTGTGCTGGTGTTCTGACCCGGAGATACATATATATATATGTATACATATACAGACATTGTGCAGGATTCAGAGTTAGTTTTGGCGCTTTGCATTTATTTTTTGTTTTCATTATATTCTCATTTGATTACTCTTGAGCTTTTTAACTACTGATTGTTTAAAACAAAGTGTTAGTGGCCTCTGTGTATGTCAGTGCTAAACTTGAACGCATTGAGAGTTAGACATTGTATAATGCTAAGAAACAGGAGTTCTGGCTTTCTAAAACATAAAACAGTTTTCTTTTTTATCAAATTCTGAGAGAGAGGTGCCAGTAACATGCCAGAATCAATGTAAGTATGAAAAAGCACTTTGAAACGATAGTTTCTAAATCCCAGGGCGTGGAAACATCAGGTCAGTGAAACTTCAGCAAGGAAATACAGACCAGAAAATTATTAAATAGATGATGTTGTAATAATAGTACTGGGTATGTGGGTATGACTTTTGGCATATATTTCAAAGTGCCATTCATCCTATTCTTCTGTTGAGAAACAAAATGCTCTGATAAAAAGTTCCTGTTGTATTGTTTCCTAAACTAACTTTGAAGCACAGTTCAGGTCTGTCAAGAGAATGGGATGGGGAAATCTTAGAGGCCTTTTCTGCTTCCCAATGACATTTTTCAGTTACATTTCTTTCCTATTTACTTAATCTGCTTTCCTTTTCAGAGTCAGTACAGATTTGTATGTGAAGCTATTTTGAAGGTGTATGAAGAAGGATTTATTAAACCTTTACAAGCATCACTGCATAAGTAAAGAGCAAAAAACCTATGATATCAACTGAGGAATCCTGTCCTCTATAATGAACTGGCAGCATTCTTTGTGCCATAATACTGCTTGCAGGAAATGATAGTGAAGTACAGCAAAGAATTGACAAAGGACTTTGAAAACTTCAGCACTGTTGCACTTTACGTTGAAACAAAATCAGTCTCTGAAACTCTTCTAACCTTCATCTGTTTGAAGACTTTATTTTCGTGATTTGCTCCGAACAAACCATGAACTGAAAGAACTAATTGTGTTCAGGGTAATCTACGATATTTCATTGTAGTGCCATATACTGCGCTTCTGGTTGAATTGCTACAAACAAGGCTTGGAATTACTTCACTCTGTTTTACACCCATGTCTCTTAAAATGAAAAACAAATGAAAAAATACACTAAGCCATGGTCTTTTTCCAGTGCTAGGTTTATTTACTATGTACAGACTCACTGTTTTGTTTTTTACAACATTAGCAATATTGTCAATACTAGATAGATACACACTGCCTACTGATGCAGCACACATTGTCCTACACCCTTACTAGAGACCAGCTGGTTGTTAGAGGAGAGCTGGCGTCTGTGTTAACCCAGCAGTAGCTGCATAATGCCCACTTACCAGCATCTTGTACAAAATAATAACAATAAAAATTTTAAAAAAACCCCAACATATAAATAAACAGCATTTCTTTGACACAGCTTGTGTGTCATACACTGGTGTATTCTGGTTCATGTGATTTAAGATTACGTGATGGGAACTAGTGCATGCATTATGTCTTAACCCCTTAAGTGCCTTGAGACTTACAGCATACATCCAGTGAAAGGCACTCATGATTCCGTGGGGGTGGTATTGTCCTGTCATATTTATCTTAATGGGTTCAGATTTTAAAAACGGCCCTTGGTGCTTGGAGCGTGTTACCGCAAGGGGTCATGGAAATACCATTCCCTCTTTCTTTATACAAGTAACTGTGTGCTACTCTCCATAGCCAAAGCACCTCTGCCAACTTAATGAATGAGCATTGTATGCTGCTGTGTTGTAATTATGTGAAAAATCTGACACATTCCTTCATTCCTTCCAACTAGTAACTTACTAGCATCTGACTATGAAATGCTGGTAGGTCATTAGAAGCTGATACTTTGTTTTATCCTTTTATTGAGAATAGCTGTCTTACTCAATTAGACATAACTCTTTAATAGCACTGATAATTAAGTTGAACTTACAATCAGATGTGATTTAATTCCATTATCTGCTAACTAACGTGTTAAGTCCTCATAGTTGATTTCAAGCCATGTTCGTACAGGTCTGCCTTTTATTTTTTTCTTAATTTGGGGGGAGGGGGAGGGAGGAGAACACTATGAAGTTATCCCAGAACTTAATTTTGATTTCATGAAGACCCCAGTCGCCTTCTGTTATGCTTGTGCAAAATTGTTCCAGTTGGTATGGGTTGCTTCTTATTTAAGTAGGTAGAAGATTTGTGAGAAATGTCTGTCTGATACAGTATCTGAGCTCATTCTAAAGATGCATAAATGTCCCTGTTTTTTAATATTTTTCCAGTATAGGAGAAACCAAGTCAGAAGCAAGGTATCCAGTGTAATATACTGTAAGAAAAAAATCAGTCACTTCTTTGACTGCCCTGTGACAACATAACTTTGTGCCCTCTATTTAAAAGTTTTAATTTATTGTATTGGTTTCCTGAAAATGTTTATCAAGTAAATTTTGTTGTAAGCTATATAGAGCATAGAATTAAAGTGGAAAGTTCTACGCTAAATAATTTTTAACTATTGAAGAATTATATTGTATAATATACTGTGTTCTATGGACATTTGAAACAGATCAGCTATGAACTATAAAGTGAAAAGGGATTCAGGCAAAGTGAAATTCTGGCTTATGACTTAGTAATAAACATGAGCCACAATGCCAAATGGAAAATAGAGTTTTAAATATTTTTAGAAAACAAAATAATATTAGGAGGGCTGTGGCCCTGTTACTTATATTTCTAGATTTGATGCTTAAGTCAATGTTATCCCTCAGTGAAAAATTTTACAAGAATCTCTGGATCTGATAAACTGAAAAAGAGTAACATGGTAGCTTTAATCACAGTTATATTTTAAGCCATTTGCAACAAAAGAAAATTCTTCTTTAGAATTCTCCCTTAACTTCCATGTGATGAGGTTATTAGCTGAGTTGCTGGCTAGTTAGAAGATTATATTAAACTCAGCAATTAATCTCTAAAAAGGAAAATGATTCATCCATTATATTGAAAGAAATTTTCTTCCTAGTCAAGTTGTAAACAAAAATAGCATTTGCCCTGTTATTCTGAGGGAAATCAGAAATGGAGTTTATAGCAACATTATATAGTGTTGGTATGTCACATATTTAAATATTCTTATGTAAAGTTGCCAAAGCAGTTCCAAGTTCAAAAGTCCCATTTATACCACAATTAAGTGTGGGATATGTATTGGTCATCTGTCATTACTGTTTTGATTACAGACACAGGCAGGAATAATAGGTATCTTCAGAATCTTCCTCTGCACTGACTTGTATTGTATTAACTAGTTGCACTGGGGAAAAAATTGGAACAAAGTACCTGTTCTTAGTAAATTGGCCGTCAGTGGACTCAGTGGCTTTTTGGCTTCTCCAAAGCCAGGATAATGGTAACCAAAAACTGATTAGGAAAGAGAATAGCACTGAAGCCTTTCTGCACCATAAATCAAGTGTTTAAATGTTTCTACCTGTTGTGGTATAAATGGCCTTTAAAATATTTTTATATGGCCAAAAAAAGCAAAACTGCTTAATATTTTACTTTGGGTTATGAAGATCTGTATCATCCTTAAGAGTTTTTTAAAGAAGTTTTTGTATGTTTCATGCTGTACAAAACATGAATGTATCTTTCAGACTTAATGACTTATAGACCTATATGTGATTGGTGTTATGACTGTTGGATTTTATGAATAATTATTTTCATACCATTTGATTAGGAAAATGTTGGGTGGGTGTGGGAAAGAGTATGTTTGTAACACTTCCATGATACAAATCCAGTTAAAAAGAAAAAAAAAAAAAAAAGGCAGTTTTCATTGTAAATAAGAGCAATATTATGACAATTTTGTGCCAATGTAAAATGTTAAGACTTTTGGTTTTTTTCCTTTTAGGTTCAGATTGAAAACTACCACTACCATCTCTTGTTTAAATGGATTTGAAGGGTTTTTTTTTTAGCAGAAAGATAAGGGGCTCTAGGGGGAGCTTTTGATTGTTTTGGGGGCATTTTTTTTTTTTTTTTTGCTAAATATGAAGTAAGATGCAGGTATTGTTTAATAAACCACCTACACATTGTCAGCCAGTCCACATTTAGACATCCCAGATAACAGAGAGCTGAAGAATTAATTCATCCTGAATTTGGAAGCATTTGGTATTTTCAATGACTTGCAAGTCTTAAACAGTAAAATACTGCTTTTATGCCTTTTATTTTTATCTATTCTCTCCCAGTTCTGAAAAAGAGAGAGCCTGATTTTTTTTTCTCTCTACATGTAATGCTCGCTGACATTTCTTCCACATTTCTCCGTTAAATCTTGAAAGCTTATATGCCATATAGATAAAGCAATAATGCTGCTTCTAAAATATCTGATTACAGTCTGGCATGCTATCTATTAAAGAAAGAGTGAGAAAGCAGTTGGGAGATTAAGGAGCATGAAGAGTTTGTTATGGAACTTGTGTAGCTGGCAACTTTCCATGAAGACCTTCCAAAAAGCATCGTGGTAGCCATGGATGGGCCAAAGTGCAGCGGACCTGCCGCAGTTGCACGGCCTGGGGAGACAGGAAGGAGGGAAGGTGTGGCATAGAGGTGCTGGAGCTCCAGGTACGCTGTGGAGCTGAATTATGTGATACTTTTATGCTTATGCAGTGTGTGTGCAGGTGTGTGGGGGATGTTTGATGGCTCAGGGAATTCGCATGAGCATGAAAAACTCGACAGATCCACCAATTGGCAAGTGAAAGCGGGTTGCCCTATACATGTGCTGTAGTTTTGACTATAGAGCCACTATGCAGGCAATCTTCAAGCCCCTCAGCCCTGAGGATAAAGGGAGGATGTGGTCCAAATGAAAATTTTTCTTACTTAGACTTCCAGCAAGTACAGGAGAAGTGCTGTCTAGGGTCAGTCTTTTTTGTAGACCACATCTCAGGTCCCCAGTTGGCTGGGTTGGGTGTATTTGCCAAGTTTAGTACCTGTCTTTTGTCTCGAGACTGGAAAAGCTCTATTCCATTGCTAATTTTAGCACTTCGATCCAGTATTAAAATCTGGTAAGAACATATTTATTGATTAGCTGTGGATCTTGCATGAAATTGCAGGGATTTATAATTAGTGGTGATTGGGAAGCTGTTAGAAGGGGGAAACGGTTGGTTTGTTTCAGTGTAACTGTTCTGTCCAGTCTCTGTTATCCCACTGCAGTTAGAAATTTAAACTCACTTATTTGTTTAGCAGTCTGCAAAGGAGGCCAGTTCTATATCACTGGGAAATTTTATCTCTGTATCACTGGGATTTTACCTCTGTACTTGTTGCTCCTACAAGTGTCCATCTTTTCAGTTCATAGGGCTTCTCCAGCTACAAATTTTGATCTGGTGCATAAAGCTGTAAGCTCTGGCTATTGTCTTTGGCATGTTTTACTCATTGAGTGCTCAATGGAAAAAAAGGAGACATAAATCTCTTTCAAAAAAAAATCTGAAGTTTTCAATTTTAAAAATTTAAACTTTTTGAATAGTAGCATCATTTAAGAAAAGGTCACTAAAATATCTCTGATTCCGGTGTGCTGTAGCATCAACTATGTTTCCACGGACTGGCTGACAGCTTGTTGGTTGTGGTATTTCGTATTTAGCAAGCTTACACATTTTAAAGGGTAATCTTTCTCAAAGTGTTTTGATATTTGAATAGTAGCACTTTATTTCATGCTTACTACTGACTGAACTATTGGACAAAATAAATAGGGGTTGGAGAGAGATGCTTGATGGGTTTCTGTGCAGAGATGATTTGGATTACACCCTGGTACTAATGCTTTCTGTTATTCCAGCCATTTCTTGTTTATTGTTCGTGTGTTTCTGAGGGACTTTCTGAAATAGATATTAATAAGGTAATTCTATCATCTCAGTTCTCCTGTCTTAAAAAGAATATGAAGCCTGCATTTGGGGGGGTGGGAGGGGAAGGAAAAAAAAAGGTGCAAATAGAAGCCTACAGGGTACTTGGGAGTACTATCTCTGTGATCTCTCTCAGCGAGCTGCAAATTAGCTATGTTTACTGTAAATGTTTCTGCTAAGCATTGTTTTTAACATTTAGATCAATTACCTGGAAATCAGTATTTTTTTTTTTTTACTTAACTTATTTGAATTTTAGTAACTAAAGATAATGCACAACGAAGTTTAAAGAAGTCACCCTTTTGCACCTAGGCCAGGGGCCTGAGACATGAGTGAAAGGGTTAAACAGTTTACACTGAGCTGTTGTTTTCTTTAACTAGAATATATCCATAAAGACTAGACTATAAATGATCCAGTGCGATTATCTCGGTACATTGGGGCACCACAGTAACAACCCATAATAATCTTACAGGAAAATTAAGGTAAGAGAGTGAAGGTTTTATCTTATCCAGTGTATCCAGGTTTGTTTTCCATTTGGTTTGCTTCATTTACCAGTGATCCCATTTTAACCAGTCAGTTTGGCAGGGCTGTTTGTGTAAGGTTTGGGTTTTTTTTCTGTAACAGGTGCTATACTACGTCTAAATACAAAGGGAAGAATATTATTTAGATCATTATTAACAATCAGATGGTGGCAATATATCTGCTAGTTACTTCTGGTAATTAATTTGCATTTCCAGCTGTGGCTTTCAGTTGTCAAATTTCATCTCAGTTTCATACTGCTGAATGATGGACTGCAAGTGTGGAGTAAATCATCTCAGAGTTGTATAGCTCTTTTGTTGTTTGGACTAACTCTTGTGTATCTTTATTAATGCTGGGGGGATGCAAAGGTTCTTCCCATAAGTAGACTTTTGCCTATAAATTTGTTTAAAAGCACATGAGGGGGAGGAAAAAAAAACAAACCAACAACTTAAATGCACCATCTTGGCTAAGCAGCCGGGGTGTTGATGGAAAACGATGGAAACTTGAAATTGGTCAACACTGGACAATGTGAAAATAAATTCAGCTTTTGTCACTGCAGCTACTGTATGCTTTAAAGGGCCTTATGTATTTGTCCTCATTTTGATAAAATGAAATTTCTTGCCATTAAAATGATACACTAACTTCTACCGAAAACCAGCAGTTCCCAGGATAAATATGCTAATTAACATTTAACAAGTCTTGTTTTAGTCTTAAGTAAAATTTCATTCTATTATGTGAAAAATGCTGTTATGCATATTTTGTGGATATATTTAATTTCAGTTGACAAATAGTTGTCTAGGTACAGACTTGAAAATATATATATAGTTTACTTGTGGATCTTAATTGTTTAATTGCAAAATAAAGATGTGCTTTAGTAATTTAAAGTTTCATTCTTTTGTGTGATTTTTCTTCCTGCTCTACTCATGGGTTTGCTGTGCTACATGTATACGTGTCTGATGCCAGGTAATGTTCACATTGTATTTTACTTCTTGACATTGTATGTCATAAATACATCCCTATGGATAGAGGACTAGAAGAGGATGCTAAATTATCAAGAATTAAATTGTTTGGTTATAGTGTCAGCCCATTTTTTTCCCATGAAATTATATACTGAAAGTTTTTCTCTAATGGCAGAGTAAGTTTTTAATTACCTTTTATACAGTGAGTGGAGACAGTGTTCAGTAGAGATTATAGTCTGATCCCAAAATTGATGGTATGAGGAATGCTGATGCGAAGAACAAAAATCCCAGATGGAAGCTTGTGATGAAATATTTGCTGCCAGAAAGTGAGGGGATGGTTCAAAGTAGAAGTGGAAAAAGATGATGAGAGGACTTAAGAGGCAAGACAAAAATCTCAGGAAGGATGGGCATCTAAGAGATACTTGTATGTTCTAAATTTCACTGATTAATGTAAGACTTGACTGTGAGGAGAAGGTGTTTGAAGTACAAAAAGATAAACTAATGGGAAAGCGTTTCAAGGAGGAAAACAGAAAAGAGCCATTCAGTAGGAAGAGGTTTGTTTAAACTTGGCATGGGAAGACTGGATAGAAGACAAGTCACAGATACCACAGCTGAATGTGCATATACTGGACTGGATCTGAGTAGCAAACAGTGAGAAAGGAGTAGACTGTAATTACAAGAAAAGTAGCAAGAGGCTGGTGTGAAGTAGGAAGCACAAAAATGAGAAGTTTCTGTGTTGCTGAAGCTACAGGAAGGAAATAATGGGAGTTCTTGATGGCAGCATGGGAGCTTGTGAATGACAGAGTGGAAAGAAACTCAATTTGAGGAAATAGTTGAAGATGGTTAGAAAATTTATGAAAAACATCCAAGAATCAGGGAACTCTCTAGAATTCTTTGTCTAATAGGAAAATGTGAATTCATGTAGATGTAATAGCATGGAGGCTCTCATTTATTTACTTGACAGATTTCCGCTACAAACTAAGCAGCTTGACATCCAAACAATCACTTAGGTGATCTGCCCTGAGAATTCATCAGAAATCGGCAAGATAAATTTTTTTCCACATTAAATATAGTAAGATTTTGTATGGCTTCTTTCGGAACTTTATTGTAAGCTCCCACATGTATTTCATGACAGACTGCCAGGAGCAAGCAAAATACTCTGATAGAGAGTATCTAAATTCCTCCTGTTTTGTGATTTATGTTCTTGAATAAATAATCAGGCACAAACCTGAATCACACCTTTCCCCTAAGCTTGCCTTGCTCCTGCTTGGGGCAGGAGGATTGCTCAGTTGTCAACACAGACATTTAACATGAAAATCAGCCTGTTGTTTCCTCAGCAAATTGTGGGCAATTACCTGGAAGCTTTTTTTCCCCCATTTCAGCAGATGGCATGAAGGTAACTGGAGCTGATTGTGCCATGGCATGGTACTAATAAGGGTTTCATTTTGCCAGCTGCTCTGCGTGTCAGGTAAGTGACTGATTATCTCAGCCCAGGATTCAGAGCTGAGCATAGAAAATGCTGTGTTATCATTACCCAAAGTCTCTGTTTTCACAGGCCGTTGTGTTATCCTGGGATTTTTAAGGAATTTGGAGCACCTTTACTCGGAGCTTTGTCACTGTTATCTGGCACTATGCTCGCAGAGTTTATATTGCCTTTCCTGAAGTTTTCCATTTGGAGATCTCAAATACTGGCTTGGACACAAATATTTATGTACTAAGAAAAACACAGTAAGGTGCAGCCCTTTGTAATCGCTGCCAAGGAGCAGGGCTTGTCCCCGGGGACTGGAGTAACACTTAACAGAAGTGTCAGAAGTACCGCGGATCACCCAGACAGGCTGTTCTGGTGTTTTTGAAGGACCTTAGAATACAAACTACATTTTGTAGTCGCGAATTTCAATGTATAAGTAATAAGTGTTCGTGGGTAGACGGCTCTGCTTTATTTAATACACTGCTCCCGCTGTTCTTTCAGGCAGCGTTTGAAGAGACGATTTCCTTCTAAACTTAATGGTTTAAGCGCGTGTTTGCCTGAAGGTTCCAGTCCCCGCTGGGCAGCCGAGGGCAGGTCACGGTCTCCTGGCCGAGCCGCGGAGCCAAACCTTTACGACGCGTTAGCAGAAACTACAGAAACTGCGCGAAAGAGTTCGAAGCGCGTCCCGCAGGGTCAATTCCCGGGGGGCTGCCCCCCATTCCCAGCGCTGCCCCACCGCTCCCGGCCGCTCCAGGCTCCCCCCTCACCAGCACGTGGTCCGCGCCAGGCCCCCCCCGCGGCCCCTCCGCCGGGCGAAACCACCTGGCACGGGAAGGGGGAGCCCCTTCGCTACCGCGCTCCGCCCCGTTAAAGGGGCGATGGCCGCCCGGCGCGGCGGGAAGCAAAGGATTCCCTCTCCCGTCCTGCTGCTGCCTCCCCTCCCCGCCGCCCTCCGCCTCCATCCCCGCGCCGCGGCCCAGCCGGACAGCGCGGCCGCAGGAGCCACCAGGTGAGTAAGGGCGGAGCGGGAGGGAATGGCGGGCGCGTCGCCGCCCCTTTAAGGGCCTCCCACGTCGCTCCGCCATGTCCGGCGGCCCGGCCCCTCCCGGGGCTCCCTCGCCGCCCCCCGCCCGCCCCCGGGGCCTGGAGGAGCTGCCGCGGGGACGCTCCGGCCGCCCCGGCTGCGCCGCTCCCGCCGCGGGGCCGCCCGGCAGGTGAGACCGCCCGGCCCGCGGGGCCGCCGAGCGGGCCTTATGTAAGGGCAGGGGCGGCCGAGCGGGGCGGCGGCCGCGTCCCGGCTGGGTCCGCCCGCGGGGTCGGCACTGTCTCCGCCGAGCTCCGGGGGTTTGTTTGCCCGGCCCGGAGGGGCCGTCCCTGTGCCGGTCGCAGCCCCAGCGGGATGGGAACAACCGTACCCCCGAGGGGCGCTCGCCGGTCCTGGCAGAGCGAGGGGGGAAAACTGTGGGAAAAACTGCACGCGCTGCTGCGGGGCGGGAAGGGGTCGCTTATCGCTTGTTTTCCATGAGGGGTGGAGTGTGTCAGCCAGGAAAGTAGCCGGTGGAATGTAGCGCTCAGTTGCTTTCCAGCTCTGAGGGAATATCCTCGCCTCGCTGGAGTGCGAGGGAGGGTTTGTTTTAGGAGAAGATCGCACATAATTGTGGGAGATCTACGCGATCGCTGGTGTTTCTCCTAAAAGTATTTCTAGTTCGTCCCAAAGGAATCACCTAACCCCCGCCCAAGGTTTGAGCTGGGTTGTTGTTTGTTTGTTTGTTTGTTTTCAAAAGTAGCCAAAGGCTGCGGGTATTTAAACCAGAGTGGAACATCTGTTTGACTCTCTGACACTTATTTATCAAAGTCTGGTATTTTCTAAGAACTTTAGGTGCAGGCTATTTTTTTTTTTTTTCTTTCTGTAAAAAGCTAACGTGTTCTCTTTCTCTGTTGGATTTCACAGCAAAGATGCTGAGTTTTTTCCGCCGCACGCTGGGCCGGCGGTCCATGCGGAAACATGCGGAGAAGGAGCGGCTGAGAGAGGCCCAAAGGGCCGCCACCCACATCCCTGCGGCTGGTGATGCAAAATCCATCATCACCTGCCGAGTAGCGCTGCTGGACGGGACGGATGTCAGCGTGGACCTGCCGGTAGGAGTGATGCGAGTTTTTTTGTGAAATACAGTTGGTTTGTGTCAGTGTGATGTGGTGTTTGCTGTTTGCGGGGTAGGTAAAGGCACAGCTATTTGCCATTGCAGACTTCATGTTCGCCAGGTTACTGGTCGTCAAAAGGTGCTGAAAGAGTAGTTAACTTTGTCATTCACCGAAACTAGAGTGTTTTGTTAGATGCCATCGAGCCTTTGAACACTTTCTTGTGTGTTAATGTAGTTGTTGTGCCAAGGCTTAACTTAGAGAGGGTAACGTGTGGGATGGGTTGGATTTTCTTTTTGGTGAGCTATGTATCTTGAGGAGAAGAGCAAATCTCTTGGTGTAGCTCTGTTGAAGAGGAGTGATGAGCAGAAGTATGAGCAGTAATTTCTGCGTGGCTTTTGTTTGTCTTGGTTTTGTGTCAGAGATGGATGCAGTTTTTAAATCTTAACTTGAGAGGGGAGGGGAAGAGGAAAAAATCTACTTCCTTCCCATCCTCCGGGCAGATTATAAAGCAGGGATTGTCTCATAGCACAGAGTTTTATTGGGAGTGAGGTGTTAGCCACTATTTTACATTTCTAAAGCTTCCTTAATATGCACGTGCCTGTTCTGCTTGCCTAATTATATACCTGGTTTTGGCCAACAGGATGAACAGTAACAACAGAAGCCATGTGCTCTGTTTTTCCATTACCATGTGTTGTAGTTGTTAGCGACTTGTTTTCAGCTTCCAGAGCTGAGCATTAGGAAGTTAGGAAACTGTGGATCTGCGAGACCTGACAGTTTCCATGGGATTTTGGCTGCAATCACAGTGGTGCTGGTGTTGGAACTGCTGACTAGAAAGAACATGTGGAATAGGCAGTCTTGAAATGGCTTTTCTTTCTTTCGTATTTTAATTGCAGTTCTGGAGTGTTTAGGTAGTGTGAGGAAGTCAGGTTTTTGATTGAGCAGTATTGTTGATGTAGTGACGAAAAATTGCTCTTGTTATGTCCAGAACCCCCAGTAATCTGGAGTTAGAGAAACCCTTTGGCATCTTTATTTGCAAAATGACTGTATAGATAGATGTTTATAGAGGGCAGTAAAATTAATTTGTGCATCCCTGAAACAATGTAATGAACATATCCAGTGCTGCTTAGTGCCTAGGATGTTTGATTTGAGGCCAGGAATGCCCACAAACACTTTATAGCAAGAGTTAACATTTAAAAAGTACTCAAGTTTAAATTGGTGTCTTTACATAATCAGAACAGTAATCTTTGTAGCTGGAGTTGGCTCTGTAGGCAAATTCCTGGCGGCTCTAACAACGTTTCTAAGGCTCTCAGGAGCGTAAATTGAACCTGAAGAGGTGTCATGACCTGCCACCTGGACTATAAAACTTAGACCAGAGTGCAATAGTAACTATTTATTTCTACAGGAAACTTTTTTCACTCTTGCTTTTTCTTTTATAAATCAGTATAAAGCCTTGACTGTGGACATAAAGGTTAGGAGTAACAGTACCAAATATGCTAAATCAATGTAGCTAGGATCTGTAGTTACAGTGCATCATCAGTGGCTGATATGTACCAGTTTCTTTGGTGATTAAAATAAAATAAAAGTAGATTAAATGTTTAATTTCAAATTCCTAAAGTGTTTATTCTTGTTTCTCCACTTGCATCGTTCATATTTTGGGGTTGACTCTTAAAGAGGAAAGCAAAAAAAGGTAGAGGAGACAGGGGATGAAGTGTGGGGTACAAAATCCTGGCAAAACAGCATTGCTTTCTGAAATCCAAAGCTTACATTAAAAATACATGTGCATATACATTTTTTTCTTTTACAAAACTTCCTTTGGGAATCTCTGTCCTCTTTGAAGTAAGACCTTTTCCAAGACTGGTTCTGTTACTCAGTTGGCAGTAGATTTGCTTTAAAACGAGCTCTTTATCTCAAAGAGGTGCTCTCTGATCTGCCAGTTCAGTTGTGCTCACTCCCATTGTCTATCTAAGTGCTGTGAAACTGTTTTATTAAAAAAAAATAAATAACAAGGCTTTTCCTAAGAATGAGTCACTTAGCAAACAGGTTAGTTCACAGCCAGAGAAAGAGTTGCCTTGGCAGGAATGAATGCCATACCTTTTTAAATCCATGGCTACGCAAATACTTTACAGTGGCATAAGTTGTTGCTGCCACAGGAAGAAAAGATGTTGCTTTTGTTACTGCGTTTGTCCTTGTTTTCGCGTACCCCTTGGCAGAAGAAACAGTTTTTTGGCAGCCAGGCAATAAGCTAAGTCAAGAAAATGCTGTGGCTGAAAATAATCGGTATAATTTTGTTATGTTAGTTTCCAGCTGGAGTGATTCTCCAATCTGGTTCCCCATGTGCCTCCCCAAATGTGGTGAAGAAGCATTTAGAGGTGATACCAGGCTTAAGTTTGCTTAAAATGCTCTTGAGCTGTAGCCTTACAGTGAATTTACTACTGAGAAGAATATTCAATTCATATGATTGAATCTGAGATTGCTGAATTTCTGCTTAAATTAAGGAAAAAAAAAAATGGAAAGGAGAAAGAACCCAACCAAAAGGAACATTTAAGCCAGACACGCTTTGGAGTCTTTGGGCACCAAAGACTGATGTTTTACGAATATTGACAATGAGACAAAAGGGGACACATTGTAAAGGATGCAATTGAGATTTAATTTATTAAACACAGAGCCAGGATTTGAGTAGTAACTCTGCTTTTTGTCCACTGATCTTATCTCTAGTGTCTGTCAAGACACTTAATCTGTCTGCTTTTTTTATTTCTTCTGTTGTTTTTAACTACAAAAGTGCCTGACTTGAACCCTTCATCAAAGCTGCAGTTGTACACAGTGCATAAACGGGGTTCTTTTTAAGAATCTACCCATTTCATAGCCATGTCAATGAGTGAAGAATATCAGTGTCATGTATACTATTTACTGACGCTTTGGTATGTTCAAAGTGGGAGGCATGAACTTCACACGAGTTATCAGTGTTCTTTTGGGGCAGATCGAAAGGTGTTAGGTTTTTTCCCCACACCTTCCTCTCAGATGCAAAGTTGTGTTTTGACCTGGTAATTTTCCTCATCTGTTACCACTCTTTTGAAGCTTTATGTTTGTCCAAATGCATTCAGTGATTTTGACACACTTATCTGCTTAGAGAAACACTAAGAAGCTTATTATTTTGTTAAGCCAGAAAAAGTTTGTATACAATAGATGTTGGTTGTAATTGCTGCTGTTGATGTTGTTTATTATACGTTCTGCTTTACTGTTAACATGCCTTGTTCACCTTGGGTAAAAGTTGGGTTATGCTTTTTCTTCCAGTTTTTTTAAGATCCATGGGTGGAATGTTTGCTGAGTGACATGAGTGGGGAGAGGAGACTTGTTTGCTGACATCCCTTATCTTACTTTTAATCCTGTTCCCATGTGAAACTAAACTCATCTTTCCCCACTGAACCTCTGGAATTCCCAAAACTCAAAAGCCATAAACAGCCCTGGTTTGCCATCTGAAGACTCCATCAGCTCAGCCATACCAATCTGGTATCCCAAGGAAACCCCTCGACCTCTGGAATACTGGTTATTCTGGTGGTCATGGTTTGTGGGGAAAGACAGGTTATGGGAAGCTCATAGCAGTGTTTTTCCTTGAGAGCTGTTTTTCACTGGGGTCACCAACAGCTTGTGAAATACTTGGGAACAAAAATGATGGTTAAGAATTTCAAATAAAGTTCTGTTTTGAGTACTAGAGAGTTCCAGAGGATTTTTAAATCGAAATATCTAAAAACTGAGTAGTTGCTTTAGAGACAGTCAATTCTATGCTATTCATAACACTAATTTGGAGAGGGAAAAGATAATGAAGATAGAGGGGAGAAATGGTAATATAAATAAATACATACACTTAAAATATGACCTTTTATAAAATTAATGGATTGCTTTCTGTGGAGAAACAAGGTCAGCCTTACAGTGGTGACAGATAGTAAGTACAGGGTCTTACAGAAGCAGCACTGTACTTTGTGGAAGCCAGGGGTGTTTCGGTAAAAGAAGATGACCCTGCTTAACCCACAATTTACATAATCTTCTCATGGATAATAGAGTGTTAATTGTATTCCAGTTTCTGCATGTGCAACCTAAGTTTTAGGTAAAAGCTTCTTAGTGGTCTAAGATGAAAGACACAAATTATGAGAATGGATGCTCCCTGAGTAGTTTTTCATCTTGGAATATTTCTTACTTATGCATGCATGAAATTTGATATGGAGATTGCAAAATGAGATGGTTTTGTCCTTATTATAATGAAGTATCATTAAAACAAGGTCTTGTATAAACCAGTCCAAGAGTTCTCTGGAATAGTGGAAATGAGCTAAGCTGTTTAGGGTTTTGGAGTACAAAATAAGATAAAAAAGAACTGTATTTGTAGTGATTATTTTAAAAAAAGAAATCTATCTGGGTTGTGAAAATCACTAATGAGCGCCAATGGCTTTTTGTTAGGAGAGAGAGATGATCCGTGTTGATCTGACTACAAGATCAGAGATGTATTATGATACTTGATTTTACTCAGTAATCCACTCTGTTTTTCTAAAAAGCTTTTAGAATACTTATGGCCCTGTGCTGAATATTTGAAGCTGTAAATATGAAATACATAATGCTGTTTGTGGCACAGATGCTGATTAATAAGAAAATCTAATACTGCTAAAAATGTTGGAAAATCAGTCATCAAATAAAATGAGTACTCTGAGTGTTCAAGGCTGGCTTTTAAACTTTCAAAATAAAGCTCAGCAGACAAAAGTAGTAAGGACACAAACATTTGAACATGCCCCTGTGTGTTTGTGTTAAGGCTATAAAGCTTTGGATTAAAACTTTTTTCCCATGTGGTCTTTTGTCTTAAACTATTGTTATGCTTCTGAGGGTTTGCTTAAACTACTGAAAGGCCTTTAGGGGACTGAATCTGGACAAATCAGTCTTGAGCTGTGTTCTGAGGCAGAGGTGCCATTTGTGTGGTGTGAGGGGCTCCAGCTGTAGTGCAGGGTGATCCTTTGCTTCCTGGGCTGCCAGATTTAAATGCACGGTGAGAATGAGTGTAAGACATAGACAGGACACGCTGAGTGGCTCCGACACATGTGAGCAGCTGCAGAGCCACAGGCTGCCTGCTCCGGGTTCTGCAGGATGTCCAGGCGTTTGGGGTTAGTGGCAGGTGAGCATTTCAGCCTTGCTGCGATGCTCTGTGCCCTGGCACGGTTGGAAAGGGAGGAAGGGAGCAGCTGGAAGCGAGCTGTGTTTGCTGCCACAGTGAATCGTTTGGCCTGCAGTTTGGTGCCAGGGTGTTTCCGGGGATGGTGCTGCAGGCCAGTGTAGCTGCCTGAAGGTTCAGCATTCTTAACTCACAGTATAACAGTGAATTTTGTTTGAAGCCCTCCTCTGCTGAAGAACTACCACTGCAAAAGAGCTAAAGGACTTGAGGCTCTGGGGTGCTCTTAATCAGAGTGCTCCTGAGAAAGCTGCAGGTGGAACACCAAATAAGACTGAAATGTTTGAGAATATACTGCAGGGAGGCATTTAAACCTTAATGCTGGACAAGCAATTTGGATATATTCCATATCAGAGAGAATTCAAAAATGGGATAAATCAGCTAGAAGATATAAACTTTCAGGGAGATGAAACAGAGACTTCCACAAAACAAACTGACAAGTCTGAATGTTTTGAGTCTTTGTCTTTTTATGTAATAGGTTCAATAAGCCTGAGCACAGTACATTAAAATCACTCTACATAGCACTCTAATAAATGTACAGTATAATGGGTATTGAAATCAATTCTTTATAAAGATTTTTGGGAAATGCCTTTTTCTTTTTCCAGGGAATAACAGAATAAAGTGTTTAATCTCAATTTGTTATCTTCCCGTATTTGTGAGACACTGAGTAAACAGAAGAATTGATAAGCTGTGTCTCTGGAGGTAGAAATTCTCTGCAGCCGTGAGGCTGCAAGGCTTTATATTCACCACAGTATATGGCACATGTTGTCAGGGATAAACCAAAGAGAAGCAGAACTGGTGTTTTGCTGCTAGTGGCATCTTCAGATGAATGAGAAAATTGATTGGGGAGTCTGGAAAAGTTATTTGAAAGACTGGTGCTCGGAGTTTGAGGAGAGGAGCAGCTCCATTTGTAGGTCATTGCTTAAAGCCCTAAGAAGATCAGGGTGATACAAATAATGTGTACTTCTAACACTGCATTTGTAAAGATAAGGGCTTTTAACCCTCCAGTTCTCCAGCAGACCTTAATGGTATTAACCATAGACACCGTTTGCATGATGTTGAGATGAAATCTTTTCCTTTAAAGCTCACTGTTGGAGCTTTCTCATGGCTTGTTTTTTTTTTCGAAACATGTCGTTTGGGAGAAGGGGATTTACTTCATTAAAAAGGTGGACAGGCTCATCTGCTGCTTCCGCACTGCTCTGGTCTGCAAACATGCGTAGGTGACATCCTGGCAACTGGGTAGCTGTAAATTCTGGATGGGAATCCATCTCTGCTCTGGGTGTGTGTAAACAGTGTATTTCTAAGGAAACCAGTATGCATATGAATGGTAACCCTCCTGATAAGTTGACAAAAACTAGGAAGGGAGGGTTTTGCTGTTCAACAGCTTCTGGATGCAATGGCTACTGTTAATAAGAAATACTAATACGACCATTTGAAGAAATCTTCTGAATGAAAAGAATACTCTAAAGACACAAAGGATACTAAGTCCCCATGAAGATAATGCCTATTGATCTCTTTTTTCCAAAGTTCGTCTTATATAGGGACCTCCATTTCTTCACAAAGAAAAAAGTAGGAGAAAATCCTTTTCTGATAAGCATTTTAGTTAGCAAATTAACTAGGTGAGAGTTTTGGTTGGTTTGTTGTTGTTTTATTTGTTTCAAGTTTTGGAAAAAAAGACTTCCCTGTGATTAAAAACCTAATAAAAACCTTCAGAAGTGAGCCGTTCAGCTGGTGCCCACCCAGCACAAGCTGTCATCCCCAGCTGCTGTAAGCCCGTATTCCTTCACCAGTGCCGGTCTGTACTGGTTGCTCTAATGCTGAAAATGGCTTTTACATCAGTCAGGCAGGTTGTGAGAGAAGGGTAGAAATGCTGCTTATTCAAGTTTTAGGCAGTGACTGAGGTGCCTGGGTCGAGGTGGATGTCTCCAAATCACCTTATTCCAGGAATGAAGGGACAAACCAGCACGCCGAAGTGAACACCCCACCTCTCTGCTGAGTTATCGGGGTTAAGCCCAGCCTTTGTAACACCTACTCAGCCAGCAATTGCAGTTATTAAGAACAGCAGGAGGTGTCATTAGGACATAGTTGGGAGCATCCCTTTCATTCGGGAAAGAGGGGGAGGGGGGCAGGGGCCCATGTGATTCATACCAAAGTGATCAGAAGATGCTTTTATCCCACAGTGTGGCAAAACTATTAGATGTCCTGCCTTATATATATGATATATTTTATTGAAGTTTTCCTGTTGTTGATTCTCCTTCTGTGAGATGTTCGCTGTTGCTTCCGACAGAGAACAGCAAAGCGTGTAAATCAAGTAGTCAGGTTTTACTGAATTGTAAACCCATGAGGAGTTTAATTTGTGCCCAGAAGGGAGGACCGGCCACTGACTGGACTGTTTGTGAGTGGAGTCGTTAATAGTTCATCGGTAACTACTTAGCAGTTTGAAAATATTTGTCCTTTGAGAGTAACCTGAGCTCTGCTGCAAGGAAAAGAAAGGAGAGAGGAGCTAAAAAAGCGCGTGGGGTTAGCAGCAGGATAACAGTGTCACTTAAATTGAATGTTGCCGTTAAAGAGTTAGGGCAATTTTTCACAAGAAAATGTAATAAAAGTGTATCTTTTTGTCGCGTAGCTTTTTAAAAACACCTGATGTCGCAGTTTCGTTGAATACAAAGAAACTAATTTTGATCCCTAAAAATTGGTTACAAAGCAATAATATTTTTTCCTGCCATTTATTTAAATATAAGGAGCAAGGACTGCAGTAAGTAAAGCATGTGTGACGCTTTTGCTGACTTGCACCAAATACAGCTGGTGATGATTTAATTGACATGCAGAGTAGTACATAATGAATTCCATGTTGATAGCCCTGGTGATTTAAGTCAGAAAACAACGAGTAGCCCTGCAAATCTTTCCACAGCCGCTGCACTGCTTCTTCAGGGACTTTCTTGCGCATTATTCTCGGTCCACTTAATCTTCAAATCCTCTGCTGAGATGACCGAAATGGTGAACACACTGTGAAACTAACTTGATGCTACAGAAATTCGGTTTTAGTTGCTGGTAGTCTGAGATAGTATGTGGAGTATTCCAGGCTTGAGTCAAAGTGCTCCTGTCACCAGCAGGGAATTTGGCTGAGATAACTGGTTAATTACAGTTTTAAAAGATGACCTCCTGAGGAATTGGGAAGGATCTAAAACATTCTGCTCAACAAGAACAGATTTTCTACTAGTTTTACACAAGCTGCAGAGAGCTTAATGCAAAATAATGTTTTTCTAGTGTTACTGTGACAAGTGCTGAATTTAGTTAATTTTTATTAGTATATATTATTGTTTAAGCAGAAGATACCCTGTGCTGAGGACAAATATCAACAGTTCAATGTCTTGGTCTTTAAAGACAGGCAACAAACTCAAATAGTGGAAGAAAACTGTGGTTTTACATATATAGATGTATAGCCTTAAGGGTTCTGTTGGGAGATTCTTGCTGGTATTTAATAAATCTGCTACTGCCTGAAAAGTACTTTTTTCCTTAGGTCAACACAAAAAACTTGTCCTGAATGAATTTGATGAGGTCAACATCTCAGTATTTCCATTACACAACGTTTCTGGGTTCTGTGTGTACGTGAGGTGTCCTGCTTCCCTTCCATTCCCACTGTTCTCCCCAGTACTTGGAAATAACTGTGTGAGGACTTGCTTAGGCAGGCTCAGTTTACAGACTTGTTTTTATATTTTGCTTTGAACTGTGATATATCGTGTTGGATTTAAGTAATGCATTAAGTAAACCAATGATTAGGATTGCAAAGTTAAATATAAAGTGTTTGAAGATCAGGGTAGAGGAAGGTGGCAAAAATTACATATGCAGCTTTACTTACTTGTATATTACTTGCTGATTAAACCTGATTATTTCTGAGAGTATGAATATGGCTGACCCAGAATTTTGAGAGGTGAACTAAATCTGCTAATTAGTAGCTTGCTAAAAATATGCTTAAAAAGTAAGCCCATTTCTCAAGTTGTGAATGTATAAATATTAAGATAAAAAGATTGCAAGATGATAGTATTATTGAAATAAAGGAATCCTTAAGCTTCTTGCAGAGTAAGCATAAATCCTTTCTGCATTTCTTTGCATTTAAAAATATTTCTTTTCAACACCATGACTTGTACTCCAACTTAGTAATTTATTAATGTATTTTATTACATATAGGCATCTTAGGTATAACTGTTAAACTGTTCTTTCTGTTTATTGCTATAAAGGAGTTCATAGCCTGAAAAATCTATGTTGTGTAGAAACTGCACAGTGCTACTTATATACCTTCTCTTTAAAAAGAACTTTTTAATTTTTTAGATCATCACTGTAAAAATTATGTTTCCCTGGGGCCAGGGCTAAGTTTTTTCATAAATTATGTATGAGCATATGTGGTGGCTTTTTGCACCTAGAAGTGAGTTTTATGAACTTACTTTTGTAAATGTGTTATCTAAGTACTATTTGTTCAAGTTGCTTGCCCCAGACTATTTCCTGGTAGCTGTTGAAAGCACTTGCAAATGGAATGCTATATCCTAATTCAATAGGCTTTGCTACCTGCTTCAAAACTGGTGAATTGCTTAGATATCAAACAGTAGGAAGTTCATAAGCAATTTGCTGTACTTGGCTCTGAAAATTTTCCAGTGCATTAGTTACTGCAATTGTACTATCAGTGTTTCCAGTTCTGTTGAATTTCAGTGAGTAAGGAGATCCTAAGAGGGAAAATGATAAAATGACATTTTACCACTCAGTTGTGCTTCCTGTGGGGTGTACATTTGCCTTTAAGAAAAACAGCCATCAAAAAACGTGAGGGGGAATAAAGGTCCATGTTATATTTCCAGATGCTAAATTTTGTGATTCTCCAGCTACTGGAATCAGGATAGAAAGTATACCTAGAAGAAGGTAGATACTGCAATAAATCTGCCTGATGAGTACTAAACCTTTTATATTTTCAGAAAAAAGCCAAAGGCCAGCTGCTGTTTGAGCAGATCATGTATCATCTGGACCTTATAGAAAGCGACTACTTTGGATTAAGGTTCATGGATTCTGCACAAGTGGCGGTGAGTAGCAATGCTCTTTTTTTAAGCAACAGTCTAAAAGTTAAATCGTAATATTGATAGAAATCCTGTAAGAAAGCTGCCCATTGTGAGTTTTGTGCAGAAGCTCTGTGGTGTGTTAGTTTCAGTGTCCCTGAGTTTAATTCCACCTTTAGCACTAACATATTACAACGCTGTTGTCTCTTCCTTTCTTATCTTTCACGTGTTCCTGTCACACCTCCTGTTGTCACTGGGCAGGCTGGTCCAGCAGGACCCCAGAGCTTTGTGTGTCATCTCGATACTCTTGGTGCTGCTGATGCAGAGAGGAAGGGGCAGAACTAGAGTGTGTGCTTGGCCTTTTGTTCTACAGAGTGGACAAAGTTTTCCTTTGCCAATACCATCAATGTTCTCTTCAGCAAAAGTCATCTTGTTAATGTCTGCTTACAGGAGGGGTATACCTTTGATTTGTTCAAATTAGTTGTGACTCAGACCTGCAACTAGAAATTTTGGGAGGATATAGGTGTGTTTGTATGTACCAGACAGTTTGAGTAGAGGGTACTTCCAAGCCCGAATTTGTTTGTGTTTTATTGTGTGTTGCTAAAAACGTGAAGGGTTTTGACAACAGAAGCACAGAGCATTGTTTGTTTGTCAGAAACAACCACAGTTCTTTCACTTGGGGTCTCTGCAGTTTTATATAGATTCTTCTTAGAGCCAAGTACGTCATCCTGTACACAAGGGTAGCTGCAAGTTAAGTGAGCCGTTAGACAAGGAGTGTTTTTTTCTCTGTCCTTCATCCTTGTAACTTAAGCCTGTATTCACTTAGCCCAACATCCCCAGGTAGAATGAGATCTGAGTTTTCATACTGCATATGCCAATCTTACTTGTTAGATCTATGACCTATTTTTTTCTGTTTTTTAAAGACACTTCAGAATTATTTCACAATTAGGATGGCATAGGAGAAGCGCAGTTTCTGCTGAGACATATATCTGAATTGTTCAAGGTCAGCATAGAAAATGGAGGTAGTGACCTATATTCCTTGACTTACCTGAAGGTCTGTGTCCAGAACAATTTGAAAGTGATCTCATAAGTGTTACAGCTTTGTACAATGGCAGAAAACTCCACAAACCTGACTCTTTGAAAGAAACTTTGTACACAGTACACTGCCCTGAAACACATTTATAACCTGGTGGCGTCTTTTCAAAGAAGCAATCGGATTTCATATTTAGCTTGTAATTGTAGAGAACATTCTCCTCAGAGGAAATCACTGGTGATCAAGGTCTGAAGCAAACTTCATGGCTAGTGGCATTAGCTGTTGCTGGGCTGCAGTTCCCAGTAGTGAAAAGTGGTCTTCAACCTCTTGCAGAGAAGAGACATTTAACACTGAGGAGGAAGAGACCACTACAGTAGTGGAGGGATGGCATTCAGAACCACGCATACCAACAGAAATGAGAAAACAGCATTTATAACATTATAAAAGTCATGTTAATTTTGTTAAGCCTGTGCAGTCCAGGATGTTGAGCATTGATAGTGAATGACTCCATTGCATTTATCTTTTTGTACCTGTATGTTTTGGGTACCTAACTCAGTTACTGCCATGTGGCTTCTGATGTATTTGCATGTCCCTAGGATCTCAGAGAGCGGGTTAGTTTTAACTGGTGAAGCTCTCTGTATGATAAACTTTTTTCTCTTACTGATGTTAGCAAATAAGGCCATTGCATCTTGAAACGGGGAAATAAGAGTTAATCTTTTCTGCCACAGCAATGGCTGATGGCTTGCTTTTGTCCAGCAAATTGTTACTTCCAGTCCTGACAGCACCTGATTGAGTATTTGATACTGCACAGTCTACCAGGTACAGGGGATTTCGAGCTTGGTTTGCTTCCTTTTTTTAACTATCTGTGACTGAAAAGCAGCAGAGTAGAGATAACAATCTGTTTAAACTGGACCTTAATGATGTACTGTGTATAACGAAGCAGAAAAGACTGGATTTTGCCAGAAGAGCTGAATGCAACAGCCAGAGATAATTAATTGCTTTTAGAAATGAAGAACTGTTGCGATAGCAGCCATTCCTGCAAAGAGGAGCTGGCGAGTTCTAGCAGAAACCCAATCTGCAGCTGGAAACAAAGGCAGAGACTAATCAAGTGACTTGTCAAAGATTATTCAGGAGACCTGTTAAATAAACAGTGTAAGAATCCAGTCCCTTACTATGGACAGAATTGTCCACTAGCTCTGAAGGAGTCAGTCTTTATGCTACCCAGTTTAAATCTATTACTGAACTAGTTAGTTACACTTGCTGACATAAACTAGCAACATGCAGTTAAACAAAAATTTGAGAAATTTCCTACTTGTTTTGACTACAAATGATTTTTGAATAGATCCATACACTAAAGGATTGCCTTTTTTTTTTTTTTTCTTTCTTTTCTGCTACTGGAGTGGTCACTGGTTTGAGTTTATGATGCACTGGGGCTTGGGGAGAACACAATATAAACTCTTCCTGACTTTTTGGATTTTAGTATTCAAGTAATTGTTTTTTTAAAGAAGTTCTTGAAACAGTTGAATTGAATGAAAGAATTGTCATTTTCTTGAGATTTCTGCATTCTTTGTAGTCTGATGGTTAGGAATAGATTCCCCTTTCCAAGTAATGGCAGGAGGTGACATAAAGAGCTGTTTGCAAGGTTATTTACCATATATTAGGCTTGGTCTGGGAGCCGAGGGAACAGGTTAATTTGAGTTACAGTGAACAGTGTAGCATGTCCGGTGATGCAAAAGATGAAGATTCCTTGTTACTTGTTGGGCTATTGGACTTTTCCTCCAGCATTACTCAAGAGGTGTTTCTAGTAAGGGGCACTGAACATTCTAGCTAATTTCTAATGCTAACCTACAGGTTGCAAGCATGAAGTAGTTGCTTTTCCTAATGGAATTCTACAACACGTTGGTTTGTTACTCTGGCGGTTTTATTTGATGCAGTGCTTAATGCTGGAAATGATTTGCATAGCATTGCACTAAGTATGAGCCCATTAATTCCGTAAAGTGTGGGACCAGTTTTAGCCTCAGTGTCTTATTAAACAAACCTAATTTACACAAACTTTTTGAAAACCCTTGCTGGGTTGGGATTTTTTTTTTTTTTTTTTTTTTAATGTATGTGAGTTTTTTAATTTCTGCAGCAGCAAACTATTTTAGTAAGGACTTCCAGTACCCTGTGCAGTCTGTTGTTTGTATTGCCTTCTGTTTAGCAAACTTTATCTCTGGATTTCAGCAGTAGACTGTGCTGAGCAAACTCTCATCAAAAGTAAACTTTTTTGCCAGGTCCACTTGAATTCCATTTTAATCACTTGGAATAAATCTCAAATTTCTTGATGTCTGTGTCTGTTCATTTGTGTGTTGGTTTGGGGTTTTTTCTGTTTTATCCCCACCCCCCTTTAAAATCAGTTCTGTTTCCCTTCTTGCCTGCACACTCTCACCATTCAGACAGAGCTCCTGTGAGCAGCAGTGGTAGGAGCTGAGCAGAATGAAGTGCTAGAAGTGCTATCGGTGCCTGTCCTGGGCCTCTTGGTTGCCTTCCCATGGAATGTGGGGGAGATGAGAAAAAACAGGAGGGAGATGAAACAGGCGGGCACAGCCTGTCCTGGAGCCTAGAAAGGGCTCTCTTTGTCATTCCTGCATCTAAATCACCTGCAAGACTCTGAGTGGGTAGTTAGTATATTTTTTTGGTGTAGGAAGGAGCGAGTAGGCTGTCTCTTGCAGCGAGTTTATGGAATAGAAAAAAATATTATGATTTTCTGGAAGAGAAAAAAATGCTTGACTCCATTTCCCTGGTTGTGTAAGCAAAATAGACGTCAATATTTACTTTATTCTTTCTTTAGCTTCCTGCTTTATTTTAAAAATATATTAGATACATTTCAGATAGCTTTCTGTAGCCACTTTGTTTTAATAGGTAATGAGAACATTTTCAGCTGTGTGCACAGCAGCAGCAGATGGTTCAGTTGTTCTGATCTGCAGCTAATAGAGCAATCACTGCACATCCCGGGTGTATGACAGGCTGACTTCACACACTCTGTGCAGAAGGCAGGGCTGTTCTGAAGACAGGAATGTGTTTGCACTTGGCATTGCAACCTGAAAATACCGGTTCTTTTTCATACTCCTGTTGCTTCTCTGTCCTCCATGGGGCCCTCTGTGAACTTCACGGCACATAGTTTAAAAAAAGGAGTGTTGCTAAGTATATAATTTATCTGTATTAGTTGCAAGGTGACATTTGGGATTGATCAGATGAGGTGGTGTTCCCTGGGCATGGTGACCCATGCAGGACATGGTGTGTAGGTAGTTTGCTCTGGCTGTAGAGTCAGTGCAATTAGGTTGAATTAGGGTGCCGTGTTTCCTGTTTAACTGAGTCACCTCCTTTGGAGGAGGGAGCTGTTGGCCATGTCGAGGAAGGAGATCTCTCCCACTAGCCATGTGTTAGATTTTGAGCTGTAACTTCTGGGATGAACTCTCCAGCACTGCGATTATATACAGTTATTTTGGGAAGCACAGTGTATATGTGTAGGTGTTTCTCTCAATCTGCCATCCATAGCTTCTTTTTCTTATGCTATTGTACACAGTAGAGGTGAGACCATTATTTTGGCTTCATGTCTAGTATACAGCTTATAATTAGCTAGGTGAGGCAGTAACTTCTGTCCTCTTGTGATAGTTGTTTTAATGTCACCTGTGATTTTTGAGAATTAGGTAGAGCTGAGCCTAAAGTCAGGACATAGATGGCTTTGCTTTTACTGCACTTGAGTCATCTAAAGAAAATGCCTGGAAGCCAACAATATTTATTTTGTCTCTCCCCTTCCTGCCTCAAGTAAACATCACACACAACTGAGTGCCAGAGTCTCCAGCTATGATTTATGCCTCTCTTGCACATTGTCACTGGCTGACCTACTAATGTGTGAATTAAGTGTTTGTTTGGACAAGATGAAAATTCTAGTGAAGTGGTTTGTTAGAATGTTTTTCTTTTCTTTTAAGTAGAAAGTACATTCTTGAGGACTGGCTTTAAATAAGGTACTACAGGATGTTGTTCAAAACTGACAATTTGCATTTTAAACTTTAAACAAAGGGATCTTCATTGAGCATGGAGAGAGCTGTGAATTGTGAAAGATTTGGATTAGATTGTTTTAACAAACTACTTGTTATTCCGGGATGGTCTTCACTAACAAATAGGGGTTTTTTTTCCTTTTTTTTTTTTCTTCTGGGAGAATTCTTTATTGATAATTCCGTTAAATTTATTTATTTTTCAGCATTGGCTGGACAACACAAAAAGCATTAAAAAGCAAGTTAAAAGTAAGTGTCCTTTCCATTTTCTCTTGGGGTCTTGACATACAGGAAGCACAGAGTTGGAATGGGTGGTGGGGGCAGTGTCCTATGAGGGGTGACAAGACCCAGTGACAAAAGTCCCACGTGGTGCTACTGATTGTTTAATAACCTCTTCCCTCTGTAGCTCATATTACTTTACTCTAGTGTTCTTAATTAAACATGTTATAGGCTCATTAATTATAGTTAAAGTGGAGTTGAGACAGCTGAAGATGTTTTAGTGTTAGAGATTGTTATCCTTACTGTAGGAAAATGTGTCTTGGAGCCTCCATCCCTTGGGGCAGTCCTGAATGCCCAAATTTCTGTTCAGACCACCAAGTCCTTACCTGCTGCACAAGCCTTTAGTGTGGCTTGGTTGTTTCAGTGGTGTGGCTTGGGTAAGATGTGGCATCGGCTGATTGTTGTTTAGCAGCTTCCTTGGTCTGCACTGTGGGAAGTCTTCAGGGATTTGTGGTGCTGTGTTAATACAACAGAGGTTTTGGAAGCACCAAGAGAGAGAGAAATTCCTCCTGTCAAATGCAAGAATCAGCAGAGCGCTGCACATTTTTAAAGAACTGTTAATCCATCCTTTTGCTGAATTAACTCTTTGCTTTCCAGAAAAGATGATTGTTCAGTAGAAGGGTCTCTTAAGTCCCCATAAAATGTGTCTAAACTTTTGTGGAATAGAAGGGTCTGAGATGTCAGCAGTATTTCCCAGAGCTCTGGGAAGGTGTTGCAGAGACCAACAGCGTGCCTGAGGGTTTAGTCAACTGCAGAGCCAAGATGCACAGCTTTCTTGGTGATGGATAGTCCCTTAAATATAGGGATTAACCTAGATTCATGTGCTCTTGGCAGGCTGAGTCAAGTTAGTGTGATATGACTGTTGGGTTGACTTGTAACATATAAAACTATTTCGTGTGCATATTTGTGTCCTTTCACCCTGATGTTCTTCACGGATTTCCCTGTCACAAAGGAATTCCTGCCTTAAGACCTTGTGGTAGGACATTGCCAACCAATTTCAGTCAAGTTTTGTGATGTGATTCTGTGTAATAAAGAAATGTCTCATCCAGTAACTGTTACTGCTGTCTTGAATGAATTCTGCTTCGCAGTTGGCCCACCGTATTGTCTGCATTTTCGTGTAAAGTTTTACTCATCAGAGCCCAATAATCTACGTGAAGAGCTAACAAGGTAAGAGGGATTTTATGTGAGACAGGTACCCAAATAAGGCCAGGGAAATGCTTTGTGGTATTTATTTAAACAGTTCTATGATGTTTCAAAGAGTTCCTTAGAGCTGCTTGCTAACTTGGCTTTTTGTAAATGCAGCTCTCTTATCCTAATGTACCTGTCTTGAAATGCATGAGCTGTGACATAAAGAGCACTAAATATTTATATATTGCTTAATGCACTGTTTTTCATTAGACAATTCTGGCATCTGATCTGAGTAGCTTATACACAATGGACAGAGGTTTTTACTGAAGAGAACAGACATTATTGCTCTGTCTTTATTCTTCTTAAGCTGTATTTAGTTTCAACTGCATGCAGTCATCCTGTCTCTAGGCAGAAAAGCATTGAATTGCAAGTTAGAGCTTCACTTTGGCAAAAATGAAGTTCAATGAGCATTTCATTGCTTTTGTGGTCTTTGTAGAGTTTATGGAAAGGGAAAATAGTATTTTGCTGCCATGTTGACAAGTGAGTTGACAGTATTGTATGTGTAGGATTGTAGTATCAGGTGAGCAGCAGTTTCTCTTGATTAAAGCATTTCACAGATTCATTCATAGTACTGCATTTCTTGTTGTGCTGAGACCTTATTGGGGTATTTTGAAAGAGAATGCAACGAACTGTCTGCAGTATAAATCTGTTATAAAAGGTGTTGTTTCCTTGTATTGTTGCCACTGCTGCTGATCCCTCAAGTTATGTTTTCGTCATAGCTGTGAACATTTAATACCCTCAGCCATTTGTAATGGCGTGAAGTGCATTTGTTTGTTGTTCAGGTCTATGTCTGTGTGCATCTCCAATCTGCACTTCAGCCAAATCCCTGGGAGTTCTACCAGGAAGATTATAGTAGCATTACCCCTTGCAGCTGTATGTGCCCTGTGCAACTTCATATTTACATGTGGTAACATAATGTGATAACTGCTGCTTTTTAATGCTTCCCTGCAGATCTGGGAAGTTTTACCTCCCCATTCATGTTAGTAAATAAATATTTAGCACTCTTTAAAAACAGTAACTGTAAACAAAATTGGGACCTACATTTGTATCTACCACTATGAAACATTTTCATTCACCTTGACTGAGTTCTGCCAGTCAGACCTTGCTATACAGGTTTTAGCAGGGCAGACCTGAAACCTGAGGGCTTTTGAACGCTGTCTGCCTGCTTAGCTAATCCCCCCACAACAGGAGAGCAGCGAGTCTTCCTTCTGTTTTGAGACAGTTTGACACCATAAGGAAGCAGAAGCGGTGGGAAGCAGAGCTGTGCTGTGGGTTCTCGATGTCACTGGGGGCTTTCTCAGGGTTCCACCCTTGTGCAGCAGGACAGGCAGCTGAAACCACTTTTCAGCTTCCAAGGTGCAGCTTGCTCATGTTCTCTGGCAGCTTCCCATCAGATGCCGCCAGTCAGAGGTCATGTAACACAGCATGGGAAGTGCTTGAATTGTTTGCAGGTGTTGTGTGGCTGATAAGCACAGACTGGTCACACCCACTGTGTACTCATTCTTTTGATATCTAGGGTCAGTACCAAACAAATATATTCCCCATGGAGGGGGTAGTGTTCGAAAGGCTTTGGATAATAAATGGTTTGGCAAAGTATTTGTAGATTTCTGTGGGACCTGTAGGAAAAACACCTGCATCTCTTTTGTGTCTGTGCATGTAAGTATGAGGAGACACAGGCACACGCTGAAGCAGAAGCAATGTCTTTGGTGTTGTGTAAGGCTTCTGGGCATCTGTGCTAGAATTCAAAGTGGATACCTCACAGATGCCAGTGTGAGAGTTGATGAGAGTTCCTCTCTTTTTGGAGGAAGGCTGTGTACCACAATGGAGCAAGGGAGCTGCTCTTCGTGGATGTTGGATTGGAAGAATTGGTGTTGCACACCAAAGGGATTTGTATTCAATATTTGCCCAATTTTTAAGTGGGCAGAGTACAGAATAAGCAAGGCAATGGAGGAAAGCTGCCTTTGGAAGTTGGAAAGGCCACAGCCTACCCTTAATTTTACTCTCTTTGCAGTCAGCTTTTTGGGTTATATTTTAACTAAGCAATCCCTATTAGAAGCATTTATTTTTTCAAGACTTCAAAATAACCATTCTCTTATGAGGTTGGTATGTCTGTGAATAATGAAGGAAATGTAGAAGATGCAAATTGGGTTTTGCCCACGTAGGAACAAAAGAGAAAAAAATTATATTTACTTGGGCATCCTGTTTCTTTTTTGATGCAACACTGTAGGTCAGCTTTTGACAACTTCTAACTTTGGATTTCCTTCATTTGAAATCCATGCAAAACACGAAAACCCAACTGATGAGCCTTGAAAGGTCATAGTGCAGTTTCTTCAGTCTTGAAAACCCATATAAAGAGTAGAAAACATTTTTATTTGTCAAGCTCTAATTTAGTCCTGTTGACTGAGTGACATATTAGAACTATTAGTCAATGACTTATTTCTTATTTAATCCTACAGGTATTTATTTGTTCTGCAGCTGAAACTGGATATTCTTAGTGGAAAGTAAGCAGCCATTTAAACAATACAGTCTGTCTAGCATGGAATTTATTAAACTTTTATTTGATAATCAGAAAGTTTTTCTTAATAATGTTATTTTTTGTCTAAAATACTACTTTTCTGTGCATGAATGTCAGCAATCCTTAAATAATGTAATGCTTATCTCCTATTAATTTGTTGAAAATCTGCTAATCCTTTTTTGTTTTCTTACCCGAAACATTACTGTCAGTTGTATAAGTTGTCTGCTAAATAGTGTCAGTTCAGGCTCTAACAGTGCATTTTTCTTACGGCAGATTGGAATGTCCTTTTGACACAGCCGTCCAGTTGGCAGCTTATAACATGCAAGGTGAGTAGGTACGAGAGGGGAAGGATGAAGTTTCATGAGCGGCTCTTATTTACTCTTTTATTCTGTCCTCACTGTCTACAGAAAAGAGATTCTACCCAGACAGTAGTGATCCAGTGTGAAACACAGCTCTTTTTGATTGTAGCTGTGCTGAGAGCATATACAGAAAATTACTCGATTTCTCTGAAACAGAACAAGAAGGTTCAGAACATAAGCAGCTTTGCCCTAAACTTGTTTTCTTGAGTGCTTCTGTGCAAACCTGTCTACTTTGACACAAGATATGGGTTCTGCAGTCTTCCTGAATTGCTTTGATGTAGTAACACAGCTCACTTTTATTTGATCGTATGATTTCTGCCACGTGTTTTTTGTTGTCCAAATGAGGTACAAAATTGGTTTTGTTCTGCGCTCAGTTGAAAAGTCCTGTATATAAAATATCAGATTTTGATTTCAGCTTATTTGTAGGAACATCTTAGTGCCCCGTGTTTCATGCTCATACATGAGCATTCACGGTTGAACTGCACTTGTTGATATTTCAGATCCTTGTTCTATCTTTTTTCTCAGCAATACTGCACTATGCTTGAGCCAGCTGAGATTTTATTAATGAGCTGTCTTTAACTTTTGATTCCAGCTGAGAATCCAGCATCCATGGCTTTGCTGAGAGCTGTGTCTGACCCCAAGTTGCTTTTATAGGTTGTACATCACTGATCTTCCTGGCCAGTGTCTTCTGTTGTTTAGTTGAGGGTGAGATCTTAACGAGTAAGAAGTTTGCTGTGTTTCCAAGCAGAGGAGCTCACAAAATAAAAGAGGCTTGAAGTTTTACAAGTGTCTGCTAGAGTAGGCTTTTGGGTCCTTACTGGAGGATATCGATATATGGCCTTATTCAACCCAGTTTGAGTCTGCAAAAAATCCTGGAACCTCTGCTGTAAAGCTGATGTACAGTCCTGTCTGATGAGGAGGCAATTTGGAGATGTGCCATTTGTTTGTGCTGCACAAATTCTCTGCGCCACATTCATCTTATAAATCAATGCACTGTTGTACTAACTTTGCAGGAGTTAGGTTGAACTAAGTCACCTAATGGCTCTAATCATATTTATGTATAGAGAGCTGGGGCTAAACTGTGAAGCTACTTGCCTTTTTGACCTGCTCTTTGGTGTGGAAGAAAAACAGTTAGAATGCATTCCAGAGTTATAAATGTTAGCATTGTTAGAGCCTTAAGATACAGGTTCAGTAAAGAAGATTTTGGAAAAACAAAGTGATCTAATTAGGCTATATGTCCATTTCTTTTTGTGCTCCTTTTTTCTTTCCTCTCTCCCCAATGAGGTCCATAGCAGGGCTTTAATCTTACTGTCTGACAGCTGTGTACTTTTATTTAAATCAGCTGGAACCTAAGCTGGCTTTGACAGCATTCCTTTCAACAGAGGCAGGCATTTTAGTGGGAGTAAATTATTATAGAACTACAGGCTTCCTCAGTCAGCATTAAAAAAAAAAAAAGGAGGGGGTGAAAAGACTATTATTATGCTTGCAGTGTTCAGGAATCCAAGAAACAGGTTTTTAGATCATTTGTCACTTCTGTACCTGTGGAATACTGTGTGCACTTATTTGACTTCTTCAGGTCTTCACAAAGATGTCTGATTTTTTTTCCTACACAAACATTTCTTCTGTCAGAAAGAGCAGCTATTGGCCTGTATCAGACTCACAAGGTTGAAGTTACAGAATTACTCCTAATTTTTTGGATATGAGCTGAACATTAAGAAGCAACTTGAAATCAGTGGGAGGAGCACTTAGTGACTCTGAAAATCAGGACTTTTTTTAAGAGTCCAGCTGTGAGTTTCAGCATTTAGGCACATATCTATCTTTAAAAGCTGGACTTGTTAGCATCTGTGGAAAATGGAGGTTGTGCTTTTGGTGTGGCACACCCATTGACTAGTATGTTCCAATATACTCTGTAAATAGCATCTCTCACTGCCCCTCTGAGCATGCAGCAGTGGACTAGATGAGCCATTTGACTGACCCTGTAGGGCATTTATTATGTTCTGAGATGAAAAGGAGAGCAACAAATGAACAGCTGCATGACTGTGGCCTGACACAGAGCAATTTTAGCAGGACAGGGTGATTTTGAATCATAAAACCAGAAGCTGATTTTTAGAATGGACAAATAGTTTTATGACAAGTGTCAGAACTGGGTTTGCATTTTATAAATCTCAAGAGATTTGTTGTTTTAATAATTTAAGGCGAAATTCCATTGCAACTTTAGTCAGCTGTCATCTCAGTAGATACTTCAGTGATTAAAATGCTGAAAACTTTCTGCAAGAAAGAAAAAAGGTAAACTTCAAGGATGTTGATAAATTTTCTTTATAGGAAGCTTGTTAAGGAATATGTGAATAGCACTTCGTAAAAATTAATACAAAGCTTTTGTGCAGACCGCACAACCATTTGTTCAGTGTCCATAATTTCCCTATCAAAGAAAATGACACTTCAAAAATAAGGAGAACTGGAGGAGAAGAAGGAATGCAAAAAGAAGTTTAGTATTTTAGATTAACTAGAGAAGTATGCAAAGTTCCGCTATATGCAAAAATATCCACTGTGTCTGTTGGGAACAGTGTTTAACACTGCTGTTCTTTTGTAGCTGAACTTGGAGACTATGATCCTGCTGAACATGTCCCTGAACTGGTGTCTGAGTTCAGGTTTGTTCCCACTCAGACTGAAGAGATGGAACTGGCTGTTTTTGACAAGTGGAAGGAATGCAGGTACTAGATCTTCCAGTGAATGCTACCCAACTGTTTGCACTGATTTTTCTGTGGAAAGAATGTGTTAAGAAGATGCTGCTGACGATTCTTCTGTGGTTTTGTTCAGAAATATAATTTTAATATGGTTCTGGCATAATTTCTAAGAGGATATAATGTGAAAAATGAAACTTTTCGAAACGTCTGAGTAAAATGATGAGGTATAAAACCTTGCAGTTCAGTAACTTTTGCAGCTGCGCTTCCAGATTAAAACTTACAGAAGTGACCTTGGTGTTCATGACAGGGTACAAGTGTCAGCAGTGTTGAGGTTTTTCACAAACTTTCACAAAGTTCTTCTACTCTTTCCTCATATACCAGTTTTTCCTTTCTGGCTTTTTCAGGCACCTACCTAACAGTAAAAATTTTATTTCAGGGGGCAAACACCAGCACAGGCTGAAACTAACTACCTAAACAAAGCTAAGTGGCTGGAAATGTATGGTGTAGACATGCACATAGTCAAGGTATGTTTAACCACAGCGTAGTGACCTTTGGAAATGATAATGTTGGCTTTGTGCTGCATTTCAACACGGGTTTTACTTTAAGGGCGGGGGGAGGGGGGAATAAAAAGGAATATTTTACTCATACAATCTCTATAACAAGTGGTCTGGCTTTGTGTCAATATTACAGTCACTCCTTGGTATATATTTCTAGAGGATATCTTTAGTCCAGGCATATCTGCTCTGTGTTAAATATGTGATTGGTGTGGCAGTATGTACTACAGTTTGTATTTAACTAAGAGTTTTGTGAAAAATCTTAGTAATTAAAATTGGCTGGGGTCCAGTCAGCTGCTAGTTGAAGAACTACAAGTAAAAATAGATCTCCTGTGGAGAAGGAAGTGCAGTGAACTGCATAAGGAGGTCCCTATTACACAGACAAATCAAGAATCTTTAGTTTTCCACTTTAGTCAGCCTTATTGAAGAGTTGTAAACAAGAGAAATCCAATGCATAAGATCATCGAAACATGAGAGTTTTGCTGTCTAAGCAGATATGTGTGTAATTGTAACACTGGGCAAATAAACTACATGATCCGGTGGAGTAAATTGGATAAAGGGTCAAACACCAAAATGAGTATAATCTGTATTTTCTGGCAATTAGGCAAGAGACGGCAATGATTACAGCCTGGGACTGACACCTACGGGAGTTCTTGTCTTCGAAGGAGACACGAAGATTGGCTTGTTTTTCTGGTAAGCTCTCTGATGTATGTTCAAATGTATTTTAGATTTTTACTCTTTTGTTTATTTTGCGATAACAAAAGAAAAATTTGTTTGGGATGTGAGAGTGCTGTGAATATTAGGTACCTTCTCAGGGAGTTCCTAAGAGAGTTAGACATAACCTGCACTTTCTGTTCGTCTTGCAGGCCAAAGATAACAAGGCTTGACTTCAAGAAAAACAAACTCACTCTGGTTGTTGTTGAAGATGATGAACAGGTAGATAAATATCTGTTTAGTTACATCTCGACCTTGGTTATACAGCACTAGTTTACATACTCCTGATCTCTATATTTCATTTCTGAGAATTAGCGTGGATGCCTTCAAGACTTTTTATTGTGACATGGCAGGGGGGGAGGTGGGAAATGAAGGGACTTAAGTGAAAAATAAATGGACTTGAGTACTTTTTTTCTCACCTGTTTTTAAAAGCAGAATGCCTTGTGAAACTAGACCAGATACTTTTGAAAGAGTGTGCATTGCACAAAAAAGTTTAGAAAAAGGCCATGTACTATATTTAATGGAATTAATTCCTTAAGCAGGTTCCAGAATTGTTCCCATGGCAAAGAAATTGCATGGAGCAGAGACAATAAAAAAATGAGCATCGATAATTTGAGGAGATCCAATTTAGAAGTGAAACCATGTTAGCCTGATTGAGAAGTAGCTTCCTATTGTAGTAGTGTCTTTAATTTGTAATTATTCAGAGGTTTGACTTGTTAAATGTGTGGACTTTATAGCCTTTTCCAATTTTAGACAATGGAGCAGTTGTCATTAAAGCTTCTGAAAAAGTTGATATTTCTGCCTAAAATATTTTTGAACGTATGTTTCAGTATTCATAGAACCCAAATTTTATTTGGCTTGCATGGAATGGTAGCTTTGACTTATTTAGTCCCTTCGTAAGCCGTCAGTGTGCTTTATGTGCTTTAAGGGAAAGGAGCAGGAGCACACTTTTGTCTTTAGACTGGATCATCCCAAAGCCTGCAAACACTTGTGGAAATGTGCAGTGGAACATCATGCCTTCTTCCGGCTCCGAGGTCCTGTCCAGAAGAGCTCAAGTCGATCAGGCTTCATTCGATTGGGATCTCGGTTCCGATACAGGTCAGTGTCGTCTGTCCTTTAGCACCTCTGTTCTGTCAGTTCCTGCTGCTCTTGGATTATGCATGAAAATGGGAGAACTTGGTTTTCTTTTATCTGGGACAGTGAAACTTGCAAACTGAGTTGGATTATTGGTTTTATTAAATCGTATGGATTTCCCCCCCTGTATTTTTTCATTTATCTTGGTGATTCTGGTCTGTTGCAGTTGGAAACCAAAGGTTTCTCAAGGTTTATATTCCTTAAATAGCATATGTAGTACATTGTGTTTTATAGATCACTTTTTCTGGAAAGGCCACAGTTTTTAGATATACCATAGAGGATGGATGATTAACTTGCACAGTTGGGGTCATGGCAAGTTTCTTGACTTCCGAGTTCCCAGCTGTTTGAGGGGTGTTAATGCTTCAGAAGCCTCAGATAATGCCTGTTCTGTGTAAGGCACTGCTAGTGCAGGTAGCAGTCTATGGAATGGCTTGTGATTCCAGAGTAGCCTGCAGGATGGTGTTGGTTCCCCACCAGAGTTGGTAAGAACATGTGGAAGGGTATGGGGCATTGACCCCAGGCAGTGTGCATATATTTTTCATTGATTTCCAGCATCTGTAGCAATACCGTGTAGCCTCCTTCAGAAAAGATCAGTGGTACCAAGGAGTCAGCAAAACATGAGGGTGCCACTGCCATGGCCGTAGAGTCTGGCCAAACTTGAATAAAAATACTTATCTGGGAACAGGAGCATCTAGATGCTAGTTTTTAGTCCTATTATCGTTCTTTATGAGCTTCAGCAACATTAGTTAAGCTGTATTCTCTCCTAGCATTTTTCAACCTCTCCCAAACCTCATGCACTGTGACCACAAATATATGTAAGGGGCAAGTGTGTTTTATCAACTGCTTAAGGTTTAAGGAGTGATTGCTTCAGCCATTTGTCTTGGGAAAATGGGGTGAATATTAGAATGTTTGTAAAACTCTTTCCCTCTTTTATGAAAGACCCTTTGAGGTGTGAATTTTGGGTTGTTTTAATAGAAGTGAGATCAGATAATAGGCTACAAATTGAAAATAGTGTTGTGTTTTTGATGAGCAGTGTGTCTCTATTCCATCATTAAAAATAAGTGATTTATGGCTTTATACTTTCACATGGCATTTTTAGTGGGAAAACAGAATATCAAACCACTAAGACCAACAAAGCCAGGAGATCAGCATCGTTTGAAAGACGGCCCAGCAAGAGATATTCAAGACGAACACTGCAAATGAAAGGTAAAAGAACTTCCATTCTGAGAAGTATAATCCAGTGTGAGAATCAAGTATTCAGCTCCTTTAAAAGTTCTGTCTAGGAATCCCTCTGCAGCTACTTTGCCCTTCTCTTGAATTTTCAAAATTAGGTTTTCTTTGCCTTATTTAGGAGACTACATGTATTTATTAGAAAGAGCTTGTTTCCAAAGCATGTCATTCCAGCTTGCTTTGCAGGTAAAACACCCATGAAGATTGCACAGTAGGTCTCAAGATGAAGATGGAAAACTTGGGTCCAGGAAGCAGTGATATATTAATGATAATATTTGAAATTTATGAATAGACTTGAAAATTTTTTTCATTGAGGTTTTTTTCATTGTTGCTGGGGGTTGCACTGTGTTGTCACAACCTGACAGCATGTGATGCTTTGGCTCTTATTCCCACTGTTGCACAGGTCAAGTATGACTGCCATGTCTGCTTTCACACACTTGCTTAAGTCTTACTGCTTGGTTTGCTCTTCACATTTTTGCATGCAACTTTTGCTCTTTTGGTCGCCTTGTTTGAGGCAATGCTAGGTTATTTTTATTAATCATATACTTAATTCATAACCTAATTATAAATTAAATTTTAATTAACGCTTTGTATTTTTGCAGCACACACTGCTAAACTGGAAGAAACAAGGTGAGGTGCATTCCAATATTTGAGTTTCTCTCTTTGATGTTTGCCACCTGTACTTGAGCACGTGTCTGCAGAAGGAGGGTGTACAGTGGTAGCCTTTTAACTGTGGTTTTGCCGTGGGTATTGTGTTTGTTTGCTTTACATAAAAATTGCAGTTCAAAGCAAAGCTCTTGTGTTGTTGTCACATAGACAGTTTTGCCAGACTTGCTTACTAGCAGAAGAAGTTTGATTATGACAGCTATGATTCTTGCTGGATATGAGCTGTAGTTCTATGTGCTGCCACGTGAAGAGATCAGGTAAAAGTGTGTGAGGATGTCTTCCTTCTGAAATCTGCCTACTCTGGCTGTGTCACTGAAGTACATCATCAAGTGAAGGTCACAGAGAAAAGATAGTAAAATAAATATTTGAAATAGGGTCGTGATTTTATATTCTGTACAATACTTGAGTTTATTTTTATATACTTAAGTATTTATTTTTATTCATGATCAACATTGAAAACGGGAGGCTTTTTGGTTTGTTATTTCTGTACCAAAGGTCTTCCTGGATGTGTAAGTTCATCCTTGCTGTTGTAATGTCAATTACTCATATGTATCTGAATCACACAGTTTTCATACCCTTCCTGAAGGTATGAAGCCTAAAAGGAACTAAGAACACTGATAGTGAAGGAACTAAGTCACTCAGTTCTGGTTTCTGCCCTTTGCCCTAATAACTTGTGAACATCACAGTGTTTAATTGCAGCCATATTTTTTTTTTAAAAGTAGATGCTTATAGATGTTAAGCACCATGAGGAGCTGGGCAAGGAATGTCAAAATAACATTGGAAAACATCATGTTTAATACAGCTCAGTGTTTTCTGTTTGTAGCAGGAGGGTTGATTCTTTGATGAGAGAGGGGGAAGTATTTGAGAAGTGTGGGTACAAGGCTGCAGTTACTCTCTCTGACCTCCTGTATTGGTTTCTATTTTTATAAAATGAGAAAGTATTCTTCCAAACTGGGTGTCATTGAAGTGCTTAAAGATCCTCTGCTGCAAAACGTAACCATCTGATTAATCACAGCTCTCATCATGCTATGTTGTCGAGCCCTTCTCCAAGTTACAGCCTGCTTAGGTCATTCTGAGAGTGGGAAGAGAAACTTCATGAGCAGTTTCTTCTGATAAGACTGCAGTCTCCTGATCTGCACCTAGGTGTGGCACTGCTGTTAGTCTCCACAGCAAGCTATGGCATTTCTGAAACTCTACACTTCAGTGTTGCTAATTGAAATGCATCATGAAAGATGTATGTTGTTCCATTCTTCTGTGTTAACTCAGCACAGGGGAAGGTACTGCCCAGAAGGCATTCCTTAGTATTTCTGTTAAATGTGGGCTATTCTCTGGTAGCTTCCACATTCTCTGAATAGAGAAGGGACAGAGTGGGGAAGGGGCAAGGAACAGCTTGTTCAGTGTTGATGTTATGGTATTTTAAATAAAATAGTTCTAAAGAGTCACTGAAGTAGATACAGAAATCTGTTTGAATTGTCAGCTTGCCAGGTTGGATAGTTATTGTCCAGACCGTAAATCAGCAGATTAATGGATCGTAGGAGATTGGAACCTTTTTTTAGATTAGAAGTCTGGGGAAGAAGTTTGCTTTGCGTGATTTATAATGCATAGTTATTGTATAACGTATAATGCTTTTAAGTCTCTTGAAAATGCGAAATGTCTCTTGCAGATTCAGAAATCATCAAGAATAGAGATATTTAATTTATCAAGTACAATAAATATTTAATAATATAAAATTACTATTAATACTGTGTTGAGCTGCTGTGCACAGAAATTTGAATAGCTACTTTTAAGTCCATTAGAGTCCATTCTGTATGCAGAAGAAACTCATTAATTTTTGTGATAAACTTTGTGATGTGAAACTTCAAATCAGAAGAGTTCTGGTTATGGAACAAACACAGTATTACAGCATGTAGGTGAACTCTAAACAATGTCATATTTGCTGGGACTTTAACTAAAACTGTATAATTTTTGCTCTAAACGTGCCCCACTCTACTGCTGAATTAGGAAGGCTTTTTAAACCAAACTAGTTAAGGAAAGGAAGAGGAAAAACCAGATGAGTTACAGATAAACTGCAGCTTGAACAAATAAAGAATAATGTGGTACCCTCAGTTACCTAGAATGAGACAGCTGACCTAAAGCATAAGTTATTCAGTTTTCTTTGTGAGAACAGTTAAATACTTTGAAAATATCTTTGTGACTCTTCATGTTTCTTTCTGAAAATCTTTACAGTTCTATCAGTCTGCAAAAGCAGTTTGTTGATCTGACTCAGTTTTAAATTGTTCTTGTCTTTCAGTACTGCAAACAATGCTGTTATCAGCCAAACTAATGGATCACAAGTAAGGACTCTCTTTCATTAGTTTTAAAGGTAGTTTTAATGTGTTTCAACAGATCTGAGAATTTTATTTGCTCTTGAAATCCAGTAATTGACCAATCGAAAGTTAAAACATTTAACTACTAAACTGCATGCCAAGACATGACTGCTAATTGACAAGCAAGATAATTGGTTAGTTTAGCTGAGTGAGGAAGATACCCCATGCCCCAGTACTCTAGAAATGGCACTATTTATAGATACAGATTTTCACAGGTACACAAAGTACTTTCGTGTGAGAGTTATTATCCAAAGCACGTTAATTTATATGGTAATTAAAATTTATAAAAAAGGTGGGAGTGTAGTTCTTTAGCACCTTTGTTGTTCCTGATGACAGTATTTTTTTCTCTGAAACAGGGGAATGCACACATAAATTAAAGAATATGTTGTTAGCAAAAATTCTTTGTTTTCTGAAATTGAGAAGGAAATCAGAGATACCTGTCTACTCAGTACTTGTACACAGAATATCCTGTTTCACTGAAAAGGGATGATATTAGTGTAAAGTAACTCCATGTGTCAGAAAAAACAGGACTAGGAGTTTGTAAAGACAGTATCTTGCTTTCTGGAGCATTTCAAATAAAGAGTGCACCAGAAAGGGTCACATATTGGTGGAAACAAGATTTTGGGTTGTTTTAATATTAAAATACTCGGTCTTCACTGATAGATTGCTGCTCTGCCCAACCTTTTGCCTTCTGTGCAAAAGGAGTGTTTTTTTTCAGGAGCTGGTATGCTTCAAATGGCAGCCCAAAGACGTGCAACACAAAGGTGCCAGTCATTATTGCACAGTTTCCTACAGAAGGAAAACATTAGTGCATGAATTTAAAAAGGACACGGCAGGCCAGAGCTCCTTATCGGAATCTTTGAGCAGCCTTGGATTCACTATGATCCCAGTACTGTGTGCAGTACTGGAAAAGACTGGGTGTAGGTGTCCAGTGCCATGGAAGTAAGGGAAGACAGTGGCCTTGTTTTAGTTTTGTGCATAAGAAGAAGTGGTGATATGTTTTGTTCTCTGTAATGTGTCATTGCATCATTAGTGTGTATGTAATGACTTGTTTGTGTTCTGTCTTTAAAGAGCTGGAATGTAAAACCAAACCTACCTGTCCTAACAGCGGTTCCTTCTGCCCCAGTCTTAGTGGAAATAGAAAATCTCCCCAGGAGCCCAGGAGCCAGCCAGCAAGACAAGAAGTGGTATGTTCTGCTTTGCTGGGAAGTGGATTTTGTTTGCTTATGCATGATTCAAGTAGCTGTTCCTTTATCTGTACTTAAGTAAGCTGCTCTCCTTGTATCTTTATGTAAGTTGACAATCAAGTTAGTGATCATGCAGCTGATTTTTTTCCTATGAATTATGTGTGGCTTAGTCACTGCCAACGAAAAGAAAATTTCTTCAGGGGCTGAAGTAGCATTTTCAAGTCTTGGAGAGAGCTGTTTCCTTCTCATTTGCCACAATACCCTTTGTAATCCTTTGCTTGGTATCTTGGACCCAGGGGCTTACCTTGATCCTTAGGATAATACAGAATCTTGTAAACTGGCATCCTTGTGAATCATCTTTTGAACCTTTTGAAATGGGTGACTTTTCTCATGATCTTGGGAAGAATGGGAGCTTGAGGAAAATGTCACAAGCTGAAGATAAGAGCTTTGATTTAATGTAATCAACGTATTTGTTTTATGGATTGGATGCATCTCAAAACAAGGACGATTTGTTTGAAGATAGATAAAAGTACATATCATTTAACTTTTCTTAAACTAATTCTATATTACGAAGCTATTTTCAAACCAAAAGTGACATATATCAACCCAGTTCTTGTGCACATGTCATCTTAACTTCTTCAGCTTCTTGTGCCTTCAGAGGCAATATGGCTTATCCTAGAAGGATAATTCTGGCTTTTGCCAGACGCATCAGGAGTAGTAACAGTGGAATGGAGTGACACAAAAGCTCTTATCCTAAGCAGTTTCAGCCCTCAAGAGAAAAAGTCTTTCTGCTGTTGTCAGGCATATGAACCTGCTTTGCTGCATTATCTCTTAAAAGTAGATGATACCTGTTTCTAACAGTGCAATGACAAATATATTTTAATTTCATAAACTGTATTCATTTAAAGACTTTTAATACTATTGCTTTTGGATGATAAGGGGGGTGGTAATTCTGATTTGAGTTGCATTATATTGAAATTTCAATCAGAACATATGATCAATGCTGTTTTTCTTTCTTTTGCCCTTGATTTATCTAGTATCTGAACTCTGTGCTTGTCTATGGTGGGATCCTGTTGATCGCTCGATTCCTTCCGTGGTGGTGGGTGAAAGGTGGTGGTCTCTTTATTCTTCAGCATTCTCAATATGGTTTTTGTTTTGTTCTTTTGGTCTAACTGCAAGATGAGTGCTAGAAACCTGTATTTCCTTTGGTGGAGATGTTTGACTCTTGCTCCAAGCAGCTCTCCTTGGGTACCTGGCTGGTGCTCGTATTTGCAAGGCTGCTGTTGCTTATTGAAATCTCAGTGCTTTTGTTCTGAAGCAGAGAGGGCTTGATAGCCAATCTGTTTCAGTTTTGGGTTTGGTATGCCTGATTTAGGATTAAAAACTTGAACCTGTCTGTCATAACATTGTCAAGGCATCTAAGCATACGTGCCAGCTGCTGCAGGGTGTAGCCTTTGTATAGAAGAGTGGGAATGAATGTGAAGTGCACCTGCATGTAACCCAAAACAGCGTGTTGTAAAGAAGACAAACTTCTTGGCAATTGATGCATTTTAATTGAGAGTGCAGTGCTTGTACTGCGAACGTGTTATGTTTCTTTGAGACATATAATTATTACTGAAAGTAGTTGTCTTCTGGTTTTAGTGTGTTCACTGGAAACAGTACTGCCTGTAATAAAGGGCAAATCCAGCTGTAGGAAGAAGACAACAGTTTGGAGCTGAGTCAGCAACTGAGCTACACTCTGGTGTCCTAGATGGGAAGTGGGGTTAGGTTAATATAATTGCCAGAACATACCTATTTATTGCCAGAGGCTGTGACTTGGCTATTGCACCTGCAAGAGTGTCTGGGCGCTGCTAACAAGGTCTCCTTCCAACTGCTACTGTCTTTAATTGGCCTGTTTCTGCATGAATTATCGTTACTTTCTGTCAGAAAAATAGTCTTCTTTTAGAGAGAGCTTGCCAAGGATTGTTGAGAACACCAAAATCTTTTGGACTGTGGACTTGGTAGATACTTGGATTGAAGGAGTTTAGAAGTAAGGTCCTGACCTCATGAATTTCTGTGCTCTGCTTGGCAGATGCCTGTACTGGCTACCTGGCAGCTTAGATCCCTCCTAATGTCAATGTTTCCTTTAATTTAAAATGTTAATGCTGCAGCTGCCAACAGCAATTGTGCCAGACTGTAGAAAGTACTTTGCCAGACAGAAAGGATTTTAGTGTGGGATTTTTTTTTTTTTTTTTTTTTTTTTTTTTTTTTTTTTTTTTTTTTTTTTT
>NW_020955250.1:1118137-1206811 GCF_003031625.1 Empidonax traillii
TCCCTGAACATTAATCATTTACCACTGTTGAGAATCCTGCATGCTTTCCTGCTTCCCTGGCTTAACACCGTGATCTTCCAGCTCACGCTCTGGCTGCTTGGCTGTTCTGGAACATGAGAAGGTGGAATTTGAGCTGAAGGCTGCCCAACCCCTCTATGTGAACAGCAACAATCATTCCACTTTGTTTAGATTTGGCTCATTAAATAGAGTCTTTTACATTAGACTGAAGGAATACCTTTGTTTTAGGAATGTCCTTGCTTCAATAGTTTATGAAGTGCTTAATTCCAAGCACTTTTTTGATACCTGGCTGTACTTTCACATCAGCGTCTCCTAAAACATACCAGTGAAGGATCCTAGTGCTGCACAGACAACAGATAACATCTGTTATCTGTTACTCTGATCATTGCCCATTTTTAAAGTATTTTAAAATTCAGGTGTTTCAGTAAATTGCTTATCCTTGCTGCTTTGGAGATGCTTGTGCCTAAAGCCTTCCAGTTTTCTAGCTATGGGCTTCTGCATAAAAATATTTTTCAAAACACTGTTCAAAGTGGTGGGTGTTCTCCCTTGCTCTTTTTTCTAGCTTTTGGAGGACTTTATTCCAACTGCGGTATAGACTAGCTGTAACTGTGCATTGCATTTCTGTGGGTTTGATTTTGGTAATTCAGAATTTTAAAATTTACAAACCATTTTGCCTTCACATGCAAAATTAGAAAGCAAGGTCTTAGCTTGTATTGTGACCTTTTGTAAAATGGTCCTTTTCCAACTAAATTTTTTTACGTTAATCCAACTCATAGCTGCAGTCAACTTCTTCAGTAGTATTAGTCACCTAGTCACCTATATTGTGAATTATTTGTGTTTGCTCTACTGGTTTTTTCCTGCATAGTAATGCTCATTTTTCTAAGTTTCTATTTTCTTCTCCTTTTTTTTCTTTGAAACTTGTGTTAGAATCTGCGCTTTCCAGTGACTTTGAAAACTGGTATTGCTTATAGGTGTTGGTTTTGGGTGTACATTTAGACCTGCCACTTAAACTTTTCTGCAAACAAAACATGCTGTGTACTTGGGAGGCCTGTTCCTCCATCCCTTTATTTCCTCCCATCTGTAAAATGCACACAGCTCTTACTCAGTTTTGTGAAGTGCTTTGAAATATGAAGAGCTTTTCATTTGGTAAGTGTAGGCAATGTACACATGAGAGGGCTTAACTAGTCATTTCAGACTTGTGCAAAAACATGCGTGATACTGTGCAGAAAAAGGGTTTATTTGGCAGTGTCCTCATGTGCACGTCCATTGTGTGCCTCCTCCTTCAGCAGTTCCCTCCCGGCAGTGCCCTTCTTTCCTCGCCTTTTCGTACTGATCATCTTGTCTTTACCTTTGCTTTACTCTTCCACCCTCTTCCTCCTCCATGCCCATTTACTAATTGTGCCCCCTCCCGCTCCCCAACACTCCAGGCCCTTTGACGCTGCCGACCGGTGTCTCCGTGGTGGAAGCGCGTGGGACGCGTGGGCCCCGCCGAGGAGCGGCGCGGACGGACGGTGCCCCGCGTTCGTCCACGAGCGCAATGCGAAGAACGCGGGGATGCACAGCAGTGCTGGTGCCTATGCTGTCCAAACCACCATGACCAGCCTCTGAGATGTGGGCCTTGCTGGAGTTTGGGACTGCTTCCCAGCAGAGCCTGGGAAATTGCCTCTTGAGCAGTCTCTGAGATAAGAACAACTGACCCAGGGCTGACTGTAGAGGGAGGGCAAAGCTTTATGACAAAGGCTCTGCATATTGTGCTGTTGGTGTTTAGTCTTCAAAGAAAAAAGAGCGTATAGACCAGAAGCCACACGTCACTCTTACATTAGAAACTATATATTTATCTATCTATATTTATATCTAGATAGATCCTTTAAATTATGTTAAGGTTTTCCTTAAGCTTGAAAGATTTACTTTTTTTTTAACTGGGTTGATCTTTGAAAACCATGCAGAAAGTCACATTTGTTAAAAAACTACACATGAATCTAGGGGGTTATAATGTGGTTTCAAAAATCTAAGAGAAAAAGAGGATGTAACTGCCCCTCCTTTTGAACTGTGGTTATATGAAAATATCTAAGGTACGTGGTTGATCTGAAAACTAACCTTTTTTTTTTTTTCCCAGTAAGACCTCTTCTGGAACAGATTGTTTGAAAATGAAATAGAATTATTTTCATTTTTTAAGAATAAAATTATCAAAATTCCCAAAAAGACAAAGAGTAATCCTTTATCTTTCTAAAAATTTCTTTTTTGCTGCTGTTCTTCAGTTGAGAAGAAAGAGAAATATTTCTTGACAGACTCCAGTTCGACCATATGATTCACAGGGTTAATTTTTAAGTCAGAGGTTAAGACTCCAGCTTCATGGCTCATTGGTGTTCTTGGGGGCCTTTAACAACATGAAAAACAGACCTTTACCCTCGAACACACGGTGTTTTCATGTGTTTTCTGAAGTTAGCTGCTTTTAAAATGCAATATTCTTCACCTGTTATAAAGAATAAAGGATGAAAAGCTGTAGTAGAGGGCTTTTAAAATTAATTTATATTTGATTTTTAGGATAAAGAAGGTGTTTGAATGATTTTCAAATTGTTTCACTATGTTCCAAATTGCCACAGAGTTCTATAATATTGTTTCCAGATATTCAGCTCAGAAGAACCAAGAAAGTATTGGCCAGGATGTAGCTTAATATTGCCTGAGATACTTTGGCCTCCTCACCCCTGCATCTGACAGGGGGAAGGAGATTGCTAATGAAAAGTCTATTTTGCGACTCTACTTGAAAAAAAAAGGGATGTGCAAGCTGTATATTAAAGATCTGTGAGGTCTATTAAGGTGATAGGAGCAATCTGTTGTGCTATTTTTAGTTTTAGATTTTGCATGGTGGATGTTGTAAACTTCTGGAGTGAAGCAAACTCATGTGTTCCTTTATTATTTATAAAGTTGCATAAGAATATGCAAATGAAAACAGGTCTTTTAACTTAACAATATCATAGAATGTCTGTGTAGTTGAGGGAGAAGAAAAAATGTCTGTGTAGTTGAGGGAGAAGAAGCCCCTAATTTGAATGGAGTAATTTGGGATGCTTTTGTGTTTAAAATGCAGGAACACTGTTGCAATAACAAGTCACTGTTTTATTGCAGTTTTAAGTTCAGATGTGCTTTTGTAGAGTCAGGTCACTGCAAGTAGTGGCTGACTCCTCGAGTATCAGAGAAGTTTTGTGAGGCTGTCAAAGAATTAAAGAGTAGTGGAGGCTGGAAGGTGCCTCCAGAGATAATTAGTCCACCCCCATGCCAAGAGCAGGTTTGAGTGGAGCAGATGCTCAAGACCACACCAGCCAGGTTTTGAGTATCTACAAGGATGGAGACTTCACACCTTCTATGAGAGACATGTTTCACCAACCTCATGGGAAGAAAAGTTGGGGTTTTTCTTGTGTTTAAGTGGAGTTTCCTGTATTTGTTTGTGCCTACTCCTCTTGTCCTTTCTTTGGCCTCTCTTGAGTTTGACTGTTGTCTTTACTCCCTCCATCAGATTTTTATAAACATTGGTGAGATCCTCCTGAGCTTTCTCTTCCCCAGGCTGAGAATCCCAGCTTTCTCAACCTCTCCTCCTATCCCAGATGCTCCAACCCCTTTGTTATCTTTGTGGCCCTTTGCTGCCATCCCCCCAGTATGTCCGTGTCTCTCTTGCCGTGGGAAGCCCAGAGCTGGGCACAGCACTCTGGGGTGTCTGCCCAGTGCTGAGCAGAGGGCTGGTGACCCTCCTGATGGTCATGGACTGCCCTGGGATTAATTGTAAGTTCGGTAATTAAAGCTGTGACAAAGGTTTTTGTAGTAGATTTTTTGCATGACAGATTCAGCCCTGGTTGCCTAAAATCCATATGCTTTTAGGGTTAAGTTGTTTCAGTGGGGTATACCTTGCACGCTTTTGCCCCGTGGCTGTGAATCTTGCATACAACCCAAGGGTAGATTTTCCTCTGTGCTGGGCTTGTTTTGGTGTGCCTTCATTGACTTAAGGGAATTACTCTCTTAGTATCCATTAGGGTGAGTGACAGCTCTCAGTAGCAGATGCTGATCCCAACAGCACCAAGCTGCATTTTTTACAGGAACAGGTCACATGCTCCAGGAATTGCAATGAGGAAGCACATGGATGTCGTTCTAAGCAGTGTGGTGGTGATTTTTTTTGCTTTGCTTAGTATCCTTGAAGGTCCTGCAGCCAGCAGCTTTTCCCAAGGGTCGTTTCTATCCTTTGCTGTAGTTGTTGACTTGCACTTATGTCCGTATTTGGAGTTACCTTCAAACAAATGAAAGACAGTAGAAGTCTTGGAATGTGGTACTTGCTTGATTAGAAACTGAATGTGTGTGAGCTGTCTCTCTTTGTCAGATCTTACATTCCCAGGATTTTTCCTTTTGCTTTCTATACTTTATTGGGAAAAGGAAGCTCTTTTTTTTCCTGAATATTTTGCATTTTCACTTAGGAAGAACCTCTGAAAAGGTTTAAATTCACTACTCTTCTCTACCTTCAGGTACAACATTGGATGGACCAAAATTAAGAAAATTAACAAAATTTCATAATGTTGTACTACCTTGCAGAGTTTGTGTCAGAAACTATTCTGTATCACTACCAGTTTGAAAAAATAAATGAGCTTGCATGGTACTCCATGCTGTTTGAAATTAGATGGTTTTCAAGAGAATTAAGTCTTTTGTAGCAGACTCAGTTAGTGTATTTTGAAGATTGTATTTCATAAACCAGCATGAAGTATGGTTTTGCTTTTCAACTAGGAAATTAAAACCACACCAGTTTAACTGGCAGCTTTCTCAGTCACATTATGCATTGAATGCTGTGTGGTACATACTAATATCAATATATTTGTCAGGAAAAAAGAAGAGAGAACGGAGTAGCTACTCCCTTAACTGTGTGAAATCCCTGAGCATATAATGACTTCTGTGAGATTTCTTACTGTGTTGACAAACCTTTCTATGTACTACAGCCCTTCATTATTCCTATATGCATAATTATTTATGTGGCATGAACTCCTGGTATCTTTTATCAGCATTTCCCCTCAGAGTATTTCTTAAAAAATGCTGGTAGAAGTTGATTCTGAAGACACAAAGCCTGGCACTTACTGCTGTGCAAAGTTCAAAATATCCCCATGTATGTATGTAAATACAGGAGTGTGGAAAGCTAATGCCCTTTTCATTGTTGAGAAGGGCAAGCTGTCTGTTGTAAAGTCCTACTTTTCCTGGGCAGCCTTTGGCTATCTACTTTATGATTGGTGGGACAGTTCATCAGTGTGTTTGTAAGAGATGTTAGAAATTCTGTGCAGTGATGCAAGTAGTATCTTGTGCTTTTTATTTCCCTAGTTTGGTCATTTATGAAGCCAGCATGGTAGTCCTCCTGCAGGTGCTCTGAAGAGGATGAGAGTCTGGGTGGCCTTGAATGATTTGATGCTGTTTGGAGAACTCAACGCCTCTTTTGTGCCTGCAAATTCCAGTGGCTGAGGGTCTCCCTAGTAGGACTTTCCTCTTTTTGACTGCGTATCTCAGGATGGCTGAGTAGGTGTTTCAGTGGGTCTGAAGGCGAGATGGGGTCAATTCCTACTTGAATCTTGGCCTAGGAGGCTTCCTTGAGTCCACCTAAAAGTCATTTAGTTTCCCTGAGGCTCTGTCATGATGCAGGGGTGAAGCTGCAGGATCTTACCCTGATTGTCCTGGCTACCTCAGCCAGTTCTCCATCCTGTGGGACAAATGGCAATAAGTTTTTGTACAAACTTTGGTCACCTCAGTGTAAGCAGCTTTTGGAACACATTAGATACTGAGTGTGCTGTTTGTATATGTTGTCACATTTTAAGACTGCCCTGAACTGTAGCAGGCAAGTTTTTGAATCAGCTCTCTTGTCTGTCTAGTAAATATTACTGCAGTTGTCATGGGGAGGAAAAGGCTAGTATAATTATCCTAGCAGTTTTCTAGTCAAGATAAATTTCATTTTTCATTCATTTCCTCTCCACTGTGCTACAGTGCTAAGAAAAGAATTAGAAGATTTAAGCACAAACAAGTGTTACTGATGCTCTACATCACCTCGGATGTAGAGTTCATGGGAACTTATTCCAAGTTTCTCCAACACATGGTGTCAGCACCTCTCTGTGCTGCAGGCAAAATCTGAGCTTTTATAATGGTTGTCATATTAAACAACTGGGAGGATGTTTACAGAAAACTGTCAGAAAAAAGGAAGAAAATTGTTGTCTTCATGTGAAGATTAGACTCATGCATGAGCATCCTCTGATAGTAAGTTATGGGGATTCTGTCTCACTTCCTTTGCTGCCTTAACTGGAAAAGCATCTATTCCTGTGTGTTATTTCTAACAAAAGTCTCTGTATTCATCATTCCCCCTTTGCAAGACAGTCTGCTGCTTGCCATTCCCAGTAGTGGTGCAGAGATGCCGCACAGTGGGTTGAAAAGTTTCCTATTATTGAAAAGTTTCCTATTATTTGCTTTGCTTGTAGCCTCTTATTCCATTGGTTTAAGAGAATCAAGCAAGTGACCTCAGTTTGCTTCACAGCAATTAATTGTCTTAAGATGATTCATGCATTATTAGCACTAAAATGGTGATATCCTGTAATCTGTGTCAGAGGTGTATATTTAACATCGGAAGGATTCTTTTGGGTGCTTGACCTGGAGGGGGAGAGTTTTTTCCTGGAGCCTCTAGTGACAACAGGGCACTGCTTCCAGATTCCAGGGGCTGGAGAGAGGCATGGGGCATTAAACTGGTAGTGGTAAGGGAGAAACTGATCTAAACTGTGCAGTAGGAAACATCTCTTGTCTGTGCTTAAGGGTAAGTTCTGTTGTGGGTACTTGCTTGGTGTCATTGTTCTCGTGTTTGGGATAGGACTTTCAAAAGTGATAGATTTCTCTTCTTAAACTAATATTGCAGCAGGTAATTGTTGACTGAAATGGGCAATAATCAAGCTGCAGTTGTGTGCACAGGCCGTGTCTGATTAAGCTTCGTGTTCTACAGCAGTTGTTCCTGTATTTGTTAGTTGGCTGTTTGGAGAGCTTTAGCTGCTCCCAAACTTGGAAGAGATGTATGAGATTCCTGAATGCTGGCACAACATAAGCATCATAATATAATTTTTCTTTTCATAATTGTTTCTCTTTGTTCATTGGAAGTACAGCTTGTAGGGCAAAATAAAAAGGAGACATTTCCATCAGACGGCAAAGGAGGTGAAACAAGTGATCCTGGCAGGGTACAGCGTACATGCTGTGGTTCACTTAAAATATTGTGACCGCTAAAGTTTCATTCACGTCTCTGCCTAAGTTAACGAAACTGAAACTATTAATAGGTATACCTGACCATAACAGTATCAGTGCAGACCTGTGCAGTGCACCCTTCTGCCCTCTGTTCTGCTTGCAAGTGTTGGATGAAGTGCTGCACAAACAACTTCTTGTAATACCAGCTTCCCTCCCCCTCACTTTTCTTTTTCTCATGTAAAAATCCTAAAGGGTACCTTGAGTCTGTTAGAAACACTTCAAATGTTTGTTCCAAAACAATGTATTTTATGGTTTAAAAACTTCCCTTCTTCTCTCTTCACTTCTTCCACTGCTGTGTGATGATGCAGCAGGCAACATAGACCTGTTCTTTTATGAAGCCACTTACACAGACATAAAATGTTCCCTTTGTCATGTTTTTAAGCTCACTGAGAGCCAATGTCTGTTTAGTTACCTGGAACACTTTTTACAGAATGTGTCTGGTTAGCAGAAGACACCTTGAAAAAAGGAGATTACATGTGTCAAAGCTTTTTCTTGTTACAGGAAGAGTGGTAACATGATTCTGCGTATCTCTGCCCATCTTTCTGCCTTTGCAGCATCCCTCTTGTTGATTTGCTAGACAGCACGGAGCTGCCAGAATCCTGTGTTGATGATGCCATTGGCCATCCGGTTGTTGGCTTGGCTACAGGAGATTCAGAAGAGGCTGTTAGTTGCCCTCATCCTGGCACGAAGGAAGCTGCTGCTGAGAAAGCAGACTCTGATTGTAAGCAAATTTACCGTTTTTTTCGTATTATGGTGTGTGGGGTCAAAGGTGAATAGTTAGGTTGCTATGAGATTGTTTCCTTACAGAAGTGCAGAACTGTTCTGGGAAGCTCCCTTAGGTTATATGCTTAAGGACAGTTTTACCCACCACTGGGACAACAAAGCTCATTTACAAGGACGGAGATACATAGGAAGAGTCAGATCTTTGTTGGATCTGACTTTAGCCACAAATACAGTGAAGTGCAGCCATAGAAGCAATTAAGTCTGTGTGCTTGCTCATTCCCTGTAAGGATGGCTGGGTAAATGAACTCACAGGAGTGCAGAGCACTGTGATTAGGTACACGCGCTCTGTAGGACTGAAACTTGCACTGAAGCCTGAGCAAGTAGGTAGATTCTCCCATCCCTGTGCTTTTTTGCACAACTTCAAACCCACGTAAGTAGTATTCAGGAAGAATGCACGTTACAAGGCAAATAATTCCACAGTAACATTAGGAAGATTATATTTTTTCCATCTTTTTCAGCATTTGAAGACACATTCCTAAAACTGAAACAGCTGGAGACAGAGCGCAGCAGCCCCTTGCCAACTGAGCGTCCCAACGTAAACATAAACATCCAGGTACTTGGGCTTCATTCCCCCTGGCACAGTCACTGGGTTTTGTTCAGATCATTCTGAAAAGTCTTTCACTTGCCTTGGTCTGTTTGCAGAATTTTAAAGAATATGAGTGAGTAATATTGGGTGATAGTAAAGGAAATGCAACTGTTTTATTTTATATAAACCTATGTGTGACAGGGCAGATAAAGATAGGGGGCAGAGGTGCATGTATGCAGACTGCAGCCTGGTGAAATTTTCTGAAATCAATGGGAGTAAAAGGCATAGATGTTTTTCAGTTGTCTTTATCTGGTTACTATCTGTATGGTGTTGTGTAGTCCACCCTCTTTTTGAAAGGGGTGAGCTGCTTTCCTGGCATTTTTCAGTTGCCTTAGGTAACCCTCCCAGAAGGTTTTCTTGAGGTGTTGTTTTGAGTCAAGTTTGCTGATGATCCATCCCTCCTGTTAAGTAACCAGTCTGTACCTGCTCTCTGAAGTGGGTGTTAGTGCTCTCTGTGTTTACATAGAGAAGAGTGATGTGGTTTGATTAAGTGCTCTCAAATCCTTCTGAGCAAGTCAGGCTGCACTTTCACAGGCAGCTGAGCCAAAGTACAAGCTTCAATGCCCTGAACAAGGTGAAGTCACTCTTCTTGCTCCCTCCCTCCCCCACTTCCCCTCCCCTCTGTTCCTTCCAGGAATCACTGCATGTTTCAGTGAACAAATGTAGCCTACAAATGGCAAACAATATTTTTGTAGCTGTCTTTGTTTTCAACTTTTTGTTAAGGTGTTGGATTTCTTTAGGATTTTGGTTTGTTTTTTAAGTTGGTAAATAGTGAGTCAAATAGGTTCATAGAAGGGGTCAAGGGAATGCCAGAGCCATAGTGAAAATAAGCAGTGTTGCTAGAAGGGGTGGAGAGGACAGGATCCTCCTTTACAACAGCACTGAACTCTGATACATTTACTGGTTATCAGACAAATGCACCCAGACAGGATATTTTTCTGGGGTTTTTTAATGAGCTTTAAAAAAATACGGAAATTAGATTTCCCTTACTCTGCTTTCCCCAGTGTTAAAGCTGTAGATGCTTTATCGTATTCTGGGCAAGCAGAGAGAGTAAAACACCTGGTACTGTTATCTCTTTTTGGGCTACCCTCCCTTCCAGGGAAGCCTGAGGATTTATCTAACTTTCAGGGAAGCAGCAATGATTTTTCTTGCTCCCTCAAGAGTAAAAGGAACCAGGTGCCAAGAGAGATGTTTAGCAGTATGTGTTTGAGCTAAGCCCATTCCTAAGCATTTGTTCTCCACCTTGGTGTGAGAGAAGGCTTCTGTGGGTGGTGCTGCAGGCTCTTTGGCTCATGTCCCCTTTAAGGACTGCTGTCAGGGATGCCTTGTGCACCTCTCTGCTTGGTGAGTGCATTACAAAGATTATCAGGTCTGTAAGAAGATTAGTCAGTAGCCTCTAGGTCCTGTTATGCTGAAACACCACTTCTGCATAAACTAAAGCAAATGAACACAGCTTATTTAAGAATATTTTGGCCTGCTGAGCTCTGCTTTAGTTCAGACAGAGAGGGGAGAAATGTAAAATTGGTTAATTGGAGAGACCAGAGCAAAACTCTCTCAATGGTTTTTGAATTGTAGCTGATACATAGTAAGCAAGCTAAGATGCCTGTAATGAGCTAATCTTACAAACAGCTGCCAATTCAGTATAGTCACAGCTATCCAGCTGCTGTCTTATGAGGTGCTGAGTAACTTCAGAGGTTACAGATAGTGGGGTGGTAGCAACCTGATTAGAGAGCCAGAACATTTGCATAGCAGGGAATTACATGAGGTGTGGATCAGCAGTGTGCCAGTGTGGTTCCTTCATTGGGTAAAAGAGACTTCGGATTTCAAGAAGGAAGTGCAAATTGAATTAAGAAAACATAAGAGTAGATCATCAGTGTTTTTTCTAGGGTAGAAGAGATTGAATAAAAATTTTCAGGCTATGATGTAGCTGACCAAGAGGTCATTTGAGAGTGGTTGTTTAAAAAAGATAGACACAGATTAGATACTCTCCACATACTTTAAATTCTCTGTGCTTCAAATTGCAAAGACATGTAGGTTACAGTAGCACCAAACGAGCACACCCTTGAGAGAAGAAGGTTAATAGTTTGGAAATGAGTCTTGAAAAGAGTCACCTAAGAATAAGAATTAAAAACACTTTTCCTGCCTTTGAAGGCTGTTTTAGAAAAAAATATAAATTTCCACTTATGGTGTTTGTTGCAAAATGTATTTATTGGCTCTTCTCCTGTACTTACTTTTGTTGTTAATCTATTAATAAAAGAGGTGTTTGTGGTATCCTCTTCAGACTGAACTGCATGGGACTGCAATATAGCCACTAAAGCCTTGCAATAAGCTTAAATCCTGTAGCTTGCTGTTACTTCAGAGGAATGCAGTGTTCTCTCTGAAAGCGTGTGATTACAAATTTCAGTATGTCTCAGCTTCTTGAAGTTTAAGAATGTATAAGATACTGACTTATGTAAAAATAGTTACAGAATGTAAGAGGTTTGGTAAAATGCATTTGGGGGAAAGCTTCATCTTTCTGCTTATGAAGGTAGAGCTGCATCCTGAACTTCATGACACTCATATGCCAATAAAGTACTCATTTAAACCTTGTTAATGAAAAATCTTTAACTGTCTTCCATCAGTGGTCAGAGATAGCCTGATAGTCATCTTTATGTAATTCTATACTTGCACTCAATCAATTTTGGTTGATTCTTTTGACAGGGAAATATTTATCTAGCTATCCCTGTTCTTCAAGGGAAAAAGAGAAATCTTTCCAGAATGAGAACTGGGAAGGGGGAATGAATAGCTTCATTCTTCACTGCTGCTCACTGCCAAAATCTGTTGGGATGGAAGAATGCAACTTTGTCCTTTCCCAGCTTTCACCAGTGCAGTGACCAGATCTGACAAAAGGGAGCAAATAGTTTTAAATACACTAGTGCACTGCTTTCATCAGCTTCTGAAGTGAAATGAACAATAAAAAGTTCACCCTGTTTGCCCGTGTTCAAAGTCTGCTCCAGAGTCAGAAATGCAAGGACATGAGCATTCACTTTTTCTGAATTTGTTGTGATCTGTTAATACACGGAAGTTGCTCCAAAATGTGCCTGTATTAGACTCCATCTTCCTGCACAAAGTTATTTTCAGTGGCACTAGGAACACTGCTCAAAAGCAGAAAGTATTAGAATCACATGCCTTGCTGCTGCCTTTAATCTTTGCTTCCCTTTTTATATCACTGCCTAGCTCCATATTTTGATTGGAGAATGTGGTTTGTCTAGTCCATGGAAACAACAAACATTTGTAACAAGCTAGAATAATGACAAACCCCAACAGATTTCCTGTTTTGTGTGAACAACTTAAGTCTCTTGTAATTTAAACATCTTGAGGCTTTATCAGCTGCTGCTTTTCCCTGTAGCTACATGTTTTTTCAAGCACAAAATAGAAAGGCTTGAGAAAAATGGATCATTAATATTGATGCAAATATTTCTGTAGTGGTATGAAACTTACACTCAATTACATTAAAATAATAGTACTAAACTTTTCAAAAGTAAGGAATCTAATTGTTAATAGACTGGAGTGGCCTCATGACATTGATTGTTAAGGTGGAGGAAGCTGAGAGGAAGCTAAACAACAAAATGGTACTTCAGGCACCAGTGTACTGATGTGTTCAGTTGAAATTATGAGCTTTACTGTGTTAGTGGAATAATGCATTTGAAATTCTGTGCAGGAACTGTTACTTACAGAATCTGGTTCAGTGAGGTCCCATGTAGGGATTTAAGCGTTATCACAGTTGGTTACTGTGACTGTACAAATAATTTGGTTGTAGTTATTCCAGACTTTTGGCAATTCCAGCAGGTTCTCTAAAATAAAAACACTTACATGTGTAATAATTGTTAATCTTCATGAATTATGTGAATGCATCTCTTAGTATCTGCCAGCAATAATCATCAGCAGCAATTGGTTGTTGGTCCTCATACCCTTTTATGTTGGCACTGACCCTTGAATATTTTGCAAAGTTCATTGCTGACTAGGGTCAAATTTAAAATGAATTCTCCTTTAGATAGTCTCCTAAAATCCTATTTGGATATTCTGAAACGTGATTTAAAGGAAGACAAGAAAAGGAAATGCTTTTCCCCTCTCTAAAGACTAAATTACCTACAAGTTCACACCAGTGTTTCCACTGAATGATAAAAGCTGAAAGTGGATGGAGAGCTGTGGGGGGACTGGTATTCATCTCAAATTTTTAACTTCTCTCACCTGCTCTCTATGCAATGGGCTTTGTTCCTTCTGGACGTGCTGCAGTTGGTGCAAGTAGGAGTGCAGCAGGATTGTCCCTGCTCCCTTGCCTCTAGGGAAGAGCCTGCCTAGACAGTGGCATATGGTGAGGAAAGCAGGACTCTGTCTCCCCCTGCTGAGTCATACCCTGAGAAGGAAGGTCACAAGGTTTAGTTTTCACTCAGTTAATTAACTTCTGCCACTAATCAAATAGCAATTAGTAGATTGAATGCTTAATTAACATTTTATAATTAAGAAATACAATTCAGATAATGAAATATACTGTAGTGAAAGGTATCTCATTTTTAGTTGACTTCATTATGTATCTGGCTGCCAGTGTGTTCTGATATAATCAGTGGTGGGAGAGGTAGCTAATAGCACATTGTTAAACTGTTCTAATTTATAAGTGGATTTTAAAGTAAAAATCTCTCCAATTTAAATTCCAGAGTAAATTATCAACTTTTACTTAGGCTGTAGTGATATGGTATATAATGGCTGCTATATTGATCTCCTATCAGTAAACTAAGCTGCAGTTTTAGGATCTAATTCATTTCTTGCACGCTGTATTCTTAGCACAGCATTTTTTATCTCTGTGTTTAAGCATTGTGCCTTTTTTACTTTGTGTTGCTGTGACTTTACAGTTGAGTTCCAAAATAAAGGAAAACATTTGCCTCCTTTTCAATATAAATCTGCTGACTTTCTTCTCACTCAGAGCCCTGTTGTTATTTAGAGATGTTGATAAACTTCAGCCCAGACATTTTCATGTGGGAACTGCTTCTAATAAAGATCTTTCTCCTGTCTAGGATGAAGTGGTGAAGTTGACAGATAAATGTCTTAACAATGCAATTGAGAGCCCAATAATAGCAGCGAAGTGGCTTCCAGATCTCAAAAGCAATATCCTGAAGGCCCAGGCAGAAGCAGGTCACAAGGTAAATACTCAGCTGAATAGCACTGTGATGCTCTCAAATATTTTATTTCCCTTTAGTTGCCTGATGTTGGAGAAGGTGCTTGTAGATGAGGGTGTCCCAAGAGCCTTGTCCAAGGCAGAGTCAGAAAGCTTTTCAGCCTTTCTTCACAGTGACAGTGGTCCTGTACTGGAACTGTTGCCCAAGGAGGAATCTCCATTCTTGATGATACTCTAAAAGTAACTGGACGAGACTTTCAGCAAGCCCTGGTTTGAGTGGTTACTGAGCCGGATAACCTCCAAGGGTTGCCTTCTAACCCTTGCCTTCTAACTGTGCTTCTTACATGTTGTAGTAAATTCTTTACCAAATAATGGTATTTTATTTGGCTATCTTGGTGAATTATTTTTATGTCTACTCTGAAGTTTTCACATAGAACTGATGTTTTAAGTCCCTGAGCTGTAGATGAACAGGACATTTTTGTGCTGGGACAGAGACACTCAGCTCTACTGTGAATCTCAGAACAGACACAAGATGGAAACAGCTATCAGAAATATATGTCTGTGTTCATTTCTTCCTCTTAGGTTATAAAAGATGACAGCATGACAGGTGTCAAGAATTCTAATATTCAGGATGCTGCTGCCAGGTACTGAACAGATTTGGAAGAAACATGTGATGTAGCTACCCAAGTACAACACTGAGAACCTGCAGTTTAGTACTGTCTGTCAGTGGCTCTGTAATAGTTACATTTTATCTTTGAATGTGTAGTTTTATTATATACAAGCTAATGCAGATGCTCTTTATTCTCCCATGCTTTAATTTGATGAACATGGTTGCAACATCAATCACTGTAGTTATTTCTGACATGTGAATAGCTTCAGCGTGGAGAGAGGGGGTGGGTCTGCTTTCCATAGCTTTTTTGTAGTGGAGAAGAGAAGATTGTGTACAAACCCTTGACACTGATAGTTGCTTTCCTGAGAATTACTAAATCCCAAATGATTGCTGCGTCCAGTGGAATTGCAGGCATAACTTCAAAGGGTTACAACATCTAATTTCTTGGCCATTTGTGAAGATGCACATGTGAGACCTCTCATGGTCATACTGAACAAAATGTACATGTAGCAATCCTCAAACTATGCTGTAGCAAGTGATTCGTTGAGAGCTTACCGTGGAAGGTAATACCTGGTTGTTGTTTGGTTTGGTTTTTGTTGTTTTGTGCCAGGAACATTCTCCTGTCAGGCAAATCACAGCATAGCCCCCCAGCAACCAGTCCAGGATTTCAAGACCCAAGAGAGCTGCTGAAAGCAATCCCTGCTTCAAACACCTTTGTTCCGTAAGTGATTCTGGAAAAACATGGTTTTGGGGTAAGAGGACCATGTGGAGATTATCATAAACATGTCTGAAAAGATGAGGAACAGTTGCTGAGCATTTAGGCTACATCTAACTAAGCAGGTTTACCGATGCATCCTTAATTACTGTTGCAGCAGTTAATCAGTGTAGGCCAGGCCTTGGGGTGAGCATCCTAGCAAGCAGTAAGAGAATCTCTTTCATCTTCTGAAAGGACTGCGATACCTGACATCCTGCTGCCCCTGGCTCTAAGGAGGAAGATAAGAGGATGACAGGAAAGGCTTCAGGCGAATTAGACATGAGGGCTGAAGAAACTCCTCTGAGATAGAAGACATCGATACTGTTGGGTCTATACACAGCTGTAGCTGAAACTGTGAGAGAGAGAGCAGTAATCTGTGGAGGTAGTTGGAAGGTGTTTAGGTTTACATACCGATATCAGTCTTTTGTCTGCCTCAGTGGAGTTGGTGTTAAGTTTTTGGGCTATCTGGGAAGCACCACTACTTTGTACTACCCAGGCAGGGTGCTAATGAGAATGTTTTGTCCTTTCAGTAATGCATTGAATGAGGACAATGCTGCCTCTAACCACGAGGACCTGCTAAATCCAGCTAATCTGGCTCCGGCTGAGGAGGCTGCTGTTTCAAAGGTATGACCACCTGCCAGCCTGGAAAGTTTCTGTGTCACATTCTGAGCTACTGATGCCTCCAGGCAAGCCTAGCAGACCTTGCCGCATGCCTCTCATAACTCAGTGAATACCAGGTGCCGATGAATGCCAGAGAGTGCTTTCTGGAGCAGGCAGGGACACTGCACAGATCTCTCCAGAGGACATTTCTGCATGTCCTTTCAGGTTCTTGGCCTGAGACTGTATTTTTTCTAAACTGATTGTTTTTCTCACACTGGTGGGAAGCCTCTTACATCCTAATGATTTGATGCTACAGAAAAGAGACCGTAGGGATGAAATTCTGACATAGGCAGTTCCTATCAAAATAGCCACAGAGGGAAAAGTTTAAATTGAAATGTTTAATTGTTATATTCTGGTTCCCTTAACAATAAGCTAATTTTTAACTGGACTCTATGAAATGCACAAAGTAATTCAGGGGTCAACTTTCCTTTGTCCCTCTCCGAGAGAGAAGTGGAGTCCAACAGTGCACTCTGCTATTACTTCAGCAGAGTGATGGTTGTTCTGGATGACTAAAGCACTATGACCTGTAGCTGGTGTGCCTCTAAAGCTGTAGTTGATCCCACTGAAGAATTACCAGTTTGATCTTCTGAGTTCAAATGCTCAGCTCACAGACTTTTCTGACCTTGTGGAATGGTACCGTACCCCACCTTTGGATAGGAGGATGGGACAGTTCCCTGCTTGCTCACAGTGGCAATGACGTTTTTTCTATTACATTGGTGAGAATAACTGAAATTAAAAGGCTATTAAAAAAGCTTACATGGAAAGATTTGAGAAAACAGGCCTGATAAACAGTGGTGTTCAATAAAGACACTGGTCTGTAACTTGGGAAGCCACCAGAGTATTCAGCAGACCTATGTGGTTACTACTGGGAATTCAATTCAAAACTGATTTATTCCATAGAGCACTCCAGATGACCAGGACGTTTCCTTAACATCACTGACAGAGAATCTAATTGACTTTACAGAAGCCACACCTCGGGTAAATGTATTTCAAAACCAAACTTCTTCCTTCACACATACAGTGGATTTTACTCATGAACTCTCCTCTGGCTTTAGTGTCTGTCTGCCAGGCTTGGATCTGCTGCAGTGGAATGAAGTGATGGACCTGGATCACTGCATATATGCCCCCTGCCACTTGCAGGGTGGCTGATGTAGGGGTTTAGACCTTACAGCTTTGTAAGGGAAATGAAGGGACCTGAAGAGTGAACTTGTATCTGTGCCACAGGAACCTCTAATCTTATTTTAGTACACCTGCAAGTGTCAGCCTACTTCTCAGGCTTTTGGGTATACATAACACTTCAGAAAATATATGTAAATGTGTATATACACACAGGCACACACACACATATATATATCTATATGTTTGTGTGTGTATATACACATTTACAAATATACTTGTGAAATGAATACTCAATATTTAAACTTTTAATACAAATCAACCCTTTAATATAGATTTAAAAAAATCTCTTACAATCTCTGCTGGCAAAATGGAGTTATATTGCATGCACCAAAAAAAAAAAAGGGGGAAGAAGTAGAACCTTTAAACTGTGCGCAGAAGTGTGCTCTGGGTTGATATTGTCCACAAAGCACTAAAAAATAATGGGTTCCATGGCCCTTGGGAAGGGAGGGCTGAGCTGACACTACTCCCAGTGTGTCTGTGAGTGAGTAGGATTAGCTGAGTGAGTGCCACACGTGCAGCTCATCACTAGTGTGGTGCAAAGACTAATTAGGGGCAAATATCCAAGATTTGTTTGGGGCAGAAGTGTTGTTTAGGGAGGCAGTGTTATTTTGAGAATGTTCTCTGCTACTTCCAACCTTTTGATTGAGCTTTTGTTTGCTTTTTTGTAGGTGTCTTCCCAGCCCATCATAACACCGAGGTGGTTAGTGCCAGTGAGTTACTTGACCGTTCCTCAGCAACTAAATAAAAAGAGAAAGCTTTTGTCTTCATTAAGAAACAGGAGTTCAAGTAAAATAGTAAAATACAATAATCTGTAATAATTTGAAAACCTATAAAATAATGTACCAGACCAAAAATAAAGCAAACTAATTCAGCTGGAGTAAATCAGACAACATACATGCCCTGTTAATAGTTAAACTTCATTTTTTCTGTATTGCATTGCTGGTAAATACCGTAAAATTTCTTTCAGAATTTGCGTTTAGTGAAGCCCAAACTGGAAGTTGATGAATCTTATTTTTTCCAGTTATAAATAAGTCATATTGAAAAATTAGCTCATCTTTTGTCCTGGCAGGTGCTTATTTCAGTTTCTTGTTTCATTCTCCCTCATTCAGACAGGACTGATTTCCAATGGGCCTTTGGGAAATGATTTTGCCTTATCCATGAAGGCAGCGAAAGGCAGCACAGAGACTCTGTTGTCAGCTGGATTTACACCATCCCAGCAGAATTCCGAAGTCCTTGCAAGGTAAGGTCTCCTCAGCGCTCATTTCGGAAATCTGTTTGGGTTGGGAAGGAAACCTGTGCCCCTGCTGCTTCCACTGGTTGTTTAGACACAGTGCCTTGTTTTGCTGTGCTTATAAACTGTAGTTTGTGTCTCACTTTATAGCATTTGGAATGTTACAAATAAGTAGAACAGTTGATATGTGAATATTATCATTTCAGTTTCTTTCCATATCTGCTAACATGGACTGAAATTATGGTACAGATACATTTTCTGAGAAATCTCTTTACAGTGTTTCAGTACCTGTCAGAGGATTGGTGGGGTTAGAGAGGGATGTCTCCCAGTTTTTTCCAAGCTGTAAAGGTGTCAGAAAACCAAACTGGTAGAAGTCTTCTCCCTTGCTATTCCATTCTGCCACACTGGTGAGGGAGAATGATGGCAGAAATGATCAAACCTTTCAGCAAATGCTCTAAAAGAGTGGCAGTGATGCTACTGCCGCACTGTTTGAATTTGATTCAGTTTGCTCTTCTGCAGTTGTCCATTGGAAAGGTTTGTCCATTGGTCTCATTAAAGTAGGAAAGGAACAGCCATTAATGCTCTTTGGAGCAATACTCACCTTTTTTAATCCATCATAGCAGACCTTTTTGGAGGAATGTATTTACAGAGCCTCATTTTTTTTTCCCCTTTTAGCCCAGTTACTGAAGATGCTACAGTAAGAACAAAATGTTTACTCACCACTGAACTCTAGAAGAAGGATTTTCTGAACTTCTCACCATGTAAAAACTCAAATCTTCTAATGTATCTCCAAGGGATCCTTCCAAAAGACTTGCTTGGGACTCAAACTCATGTTGAATCGGAGTCAAACAGCCATCTGGTTTGCTAGGATCCAGGAAGAGACTCCTACATTTATTGCAATCTAACTGGAATTTCAGTCTAAACCAGGATGTAAAACCACATACATGTTTGATCTTCTCCCTTGGGAGGAGCGAAATGCCACACTGGAGCTGGATCTGAAGTGAGGAACAGAAAACAGCTGTGTTCTGCTCATGCTGGGTTTATTGTTACTTACCCTGTGCTGGCTCTCAGTACGGTTCCTGGAAGGCTCTCACTGCCATGTGGGGTGTGGTGTGAGCTGGGTGACCGCTGCAGAGTGATTGATGTCGCAGAGATTAGGAGAACTCATAGGGCCACCTCGTGGCCGTGCTGTGTACAGGGGCTTACAGTGGTGACTGTTTCATATGGCCAAGGACATTTTCTTCTGTGTAATTATTCCCTCTGTTTGTCCTTTGTTTTACCCACACTTACTCTCCTTTTTGGCCTTAAACACCTTAATAATCCTTGCACCCCTTGTTACAGTATCTGGAAAGCATGAAAATCTAGTCCATCAGTGATAGCTGTGTTGACTGGATTTGAGCTGCTGCTCATTCCAATCAGGAAAAGGAAAACTGACCTGCCAAACAGCTTATAGCATTAGCACACAACAGCAGAGGACCCATGTTTGACACTTGATTATTTTATTTCCTACATGACTGAAATACATCTGTTTTAGGCTAGAGGTATGTATGATTTAAATGCTGAAGCAGGCAAGGTATAAGTACAGCTTACTTCAGGAACTGCTTACTGTTTAGTTTTGTTGTCTTGTAGGACTAGAAAGGAAAACAATTTCTTTGTTTTTCTTCATACTATTTCTGGGTGTTTTTTCCAGATGCTGTGCTTCAGGAATACTTGCCAAGTATTTTTGCAGCACGAGGGTACAACTAGATCGGTTCTTAATGCCATCTTGAATCCTGTTTCAAGTGTCATCTAATAGTTTTATGTGGAACAAAGAATGGAAAGAATAGGGAAAACAGGAAAAAAAGATGAAAAATTCCTGTAAGCGGTTCAGGTCTCACTAGAAGGAAGGTAAGAGCACAGACTCCACAGAGCTGGCAAAGGCCTTTTGGTGCTCTGGTGAAGTCCAGGGTACAGTTGCAAGAGATCATTTGAGCCCTGCGCAGCAATATCCTCACATGGACATGTGAAGGTGAGCACATGGACCCTGGGGATACAGCCTGTGAAAAAGGTCAATGCAGAGTCAGAGGGAGGAGAAATAAAGGTGGTGATGAATTCCACATCTAACAGGGAAGCACAGATGAAACAACTGGGATCTATCTTTCTTTCTTAGGAAGAGGTTTGTACATATGACTGGGGTTGGAGGATGTTTTCTGCATAGTGCTGCTGTTTAAAAATATTTATATGCAGGTGGTTCTTACAAACAAACTTAAATGTGAAAGTTGATTCTGGAACTTGTATGCACAACTTCATTTCTGCCATTGGCTGTGTGCATGTGTCTCAGCATAAACAAAGATTTGGACCAAACCACTATGGGTTGTGCAAGTAAGCTGGTGCCCAGCGAGGCTGCTTCGTTCAGACCAAGGCATTCTTGCTGCTGTTGCTCTTGTGCTCTTCTTTGCAAGATGCTGAGAGTGTTAAGGGAGAAGCCACCTGGATTTTGTGTGGCCCAATGCCACTCCTCAAAACCCCCGAGGCCTTAATAAAGAAATGTAGCAACCAGAGAAAGCTCTTAGGACTGACATACCGGAGTGACTCTCTGCAGACAATGATTTGTAGCCATTGCCTCAAGAATCAGGAGTCAAAATGGGTGGCAGGTGCTGCAGGTTCCCCTCCAGTCAGTACCTGAAGCACTGCACGGGCAGGTCCCCGTGCTGCCAGAGGAGCCTCTGTTCTGGACCAGGCACAGGGTCCTGCTCACCAGCCCTTCAGTTCTGTCATTGCAGCTTATATTTATATTGGTAGTTTATATTGGCTTTTTCTACGCTTTTAAGTCTGAGCCTTATTGCTTATTAAAATGTAGAAGATTCACGATTCAAATATCAAATGTCGTAGTGTGGATTAATAATGCAGTTGCCAGCAAAGTTCCTGCAGGAAAAGGGAAGCTATGGCTGCAACAGTCTGCTTCCTGCACAAAGCCAGGACTGTGTGGGGAAACTTGGCACTAGCTATTGATCTGTTTGCTCAGCAGCTGAGCTGGCATTCACCAGCTACATGTGTTGGGTTTGTAAATAGACAGAATGAAGTAGCATTTTCTTAGGCATGTTTGATATTTGACTCTTCCCATTGGGTTCAGGAGCTCTGCGAACTGTCAGCTTGAATCCCTCCCAAAAGTGGAATAACAGAAGTTTACAGTTTTACAGCACTGCGTGTTGAATACCAGCCTTGGATTCCTCCCGGGCAATCACATACAGCAAATAACAAGTAAATAACGTGTGGTGAGTGTCCCCCCCTAAAATCTAAATGGTACCAAGTAGCCAACTGTTATTTCAGCACAGTTGGGGTAGTGGTGATTGGAGGGGAATGTTGTAATTACACATGTTCACTCACAAATTTCAAAGGGTGAGGCTTTCCTCAATTTTCAGAGGATACTCGTATTTGAAAATTTTTATTTAGAAATTCAAAAATTTCAACTGTTAATTTGGGAACTTGCAATTCCTAATAGATTTGGAGCTAGAAACCCAATTATTTTCAGTGATACCTGATTATACTCAGAGCAAACATTCACTCCATTTAAGTCAATGTAGCTTACTTAGCTAACCCAAATCATTGCTTGTATAGGAAGCCTGGCACAAGACCAAGGTCACAGATTTGTGATCTGAACATGCTGCAATTTGGCATCACTGTTTTGCTTTGAAACTAGAGGTATTGTGTTGTATCATGACTGGCTAGCAGGTAACACAGCATTGCTCAGCACCTGCATCTTATCAGACATAAATAGGGATAATTTTTCCTACAGTTAGTGTTATGAAGTATTAATTAATGCTTTTATGCTACTGAGAAAAAAAGATTTTCTGACCATTGCTATGTTATTGATTGATTGGCTATAGAGTCCAAGCGTTCTCCTAAAGTTTATTTTTTTGTATTCCTTTAAAGAGATTTATAAATAAAACTTTTGTGTGAATCTGGTATCAAGATGTTGGCAGGTCTGCCAACCACTTAAAAGCTCTAAGAGTTGACAGGAATGAATTAATGCATTTTAAGTGATTGGATCTAAAAGTGATTTTACTCCAGTCACACTCCTTAAGTGTTTGGAGTAAAAGGTTTTATAGAAATCTTAACATTTATAGTAACAACACCCCAGCCCATATCTCAAACTGATTAACCTTGGGGAGATGCATTTCAGTCTCACTCATTTAGTCCATCAGCCTGTGTGTGTTTCCAGGCTTTTGAGTATTAATACATGGGAGTTCAGGCCTTCTTACACTGGAAGTAAGGGAATTTCTTCATTAATTAAGTGGTAATGGCATTTAATATCAGGTATATTATATGACATAAAATATCTACTTACCTGGTAATCAGTCATGGCTAATGAATTAGCTGGAATGTGTTTGACTTTGAACTAAAATTCCACTCATACTTTGTCAAAGACAGACAACTGTGTAACAACTACATTTGGGACAATTTTTTGGACACAACTTTGGCAAGAAAATTTGCAGCCCTGTTAAAGGAGCTCAGGTGAACAGTCCAGCTATGTTTGGGTCTCTCGAAACTGTTTCCAGTCCTTACCTACTCTGCCTTTGTCTGCACTCTGCTCATTCTCGTTTCATGAAGCAGAGAAGTACTGTTAGGAGGAGCGTGTCTTTCCCAAGCGGCACTGGATGTATTTTTCATATTGTGAAAATGTTCTGGTACACCCCAAATCTACTGGTGAAGCGTTAGCACCTCTGTTTCATGGCCAGCTAGCATTTAAAGCACTATCTAGGCACATAGAGTGCTTCTTAGTTTAGAAAGTTGTAGTATATATATAGCTGTTAGACATGGTAACATCACTGCTTTCAAATGCAGCTGGACAATTATCACTTTTAAACCAAAAAATAGAAACAACCCATGCTAATGGCCTTTCAGTGATGCAGGTGTGATCCATGTGTTTGGTCTGAGTGTTGCCCCACAGATGTGAATTCAGGGCCCTCACAGAGGCAGAGCCAGCAGGATCCCGCTGGGTGCTGCAGTGGCTCGTTGCAGTGCTCAGGGTGTTGATCCAGGTGGTCAGCACAGCCTGGTGAGAGCCCATGAGGGGTGGGCACTGCCCCTGCAGCACTGCTGGACCCCCTTCCCCAGCAGGGAGCTGCAAGATTCTCCTACAAAACTCACCTTTTGACTGCTTGGCTTGAGCACTCTGTTTCATAAACACCCACTATAACTGGACAAAGTTATTTTTAAAGTATGTAAGAATGAATATTTTTTTAGCTAGATATTTTTTCTTAAAGCCACACTAACTACTGTATTTTTACCTTTTATATGTAAAGCTTGGCAATAGCTCTCAATGTATAATTTATTTGTTGGGTTTTTTATAAAACGAAGTGCACCCTCTTGCTTCTGTTTCACAACACTGGTGATGTATGAACTGTCTTAGGCACTGCACTGAGAACTGTATTGAAACTGTACATGGGAACAAGTAGATTTGTAGTCCACTCAACCCAGTCTTGAAATGTTTATACTGTAGTTTTGTCTTAAATATACCACATCAGTGCAAAAGTCTTGCAGAGTCATCTTTAAGCACCGCTGCGTTACGCTGGTACGGCAGTAAAAGGTGGGTCATGACGGGGCTTGTCATCAGTTAAAGCATAATTTAAGGTGGCACCTAAACTTGCAGGTAGATGCTAAAGAATGAAATGCCTTCTTTCCAACAGAGCTGAGATTGGCCGGGAGGAATATCAGGTGTCCAGTGGTTTTGAAAACCAAAGTACCGAGGCGTGCGCCCAGAGGGGAAGCTTGAGCTGCTGAGTTTGGTTCCACAGCGTGCAGGCCAGTTAACTGAGCAAACCCACTTTTATCTCCAACAAGGGACTGGTTTGTGTTTGAAGTACAGAATAGTACTAATGATTGTTTAAAGGAAAGGTTTTATTTCCAAACCCTGACTTTGGTGAAATGCTTAAGAAGGCAGCAAAGGACAACTAAACCATTTGATCATTTTCATTTCTCAACAATTCATAAAAGTATCAAAAGGAAGAGAAAAAAATTCCATCCAAATGACTAAGGTCATGGGAAGTAATTTCCCTTGTGGCACAATTTGTTGTGTAGGTCAAACTGCAGTCCCACTGATATGTCACTGAATGGTTCTTTAAATTCACTTATAACTCAAAACAATGAAACAGATTTTTTCTATTATTAATTGAAAAAAACCTCAGAATAGCTACAATTTAGAAGAAAATCTTTCTGCCACTCATGCATTTTAATGTTCAGAATCCAAATGAGTTTGTTGAGGTGTTTAAAGCTGATCGATTTGTTCTCTTAGATATGTAATTTATGATACAATAGCACATCTTGTGTCTCAGATGAGATTACCAAGAACACCGCATCCTGTTGCTTTTATTCCATGGACTGAATTACTGTGGGCATGTTAGATATGTGCAAGCTCCTCTGTTTTTCAGAGACATTCTAAAACAATCAAGCTTCAGTGGCAGCCCCTTCAGTCCATGCCCAGCCAAAAATGGTGTGTTTTGTTTTGTTTCTAAATATTTGTCACAAGCTGGAGTGATTCCATTCATTATTTCATGCAGGCCACCACCGAGCTTTCAGATGGCAGCAGCTTTTAGTCACTTGCTTGGGCCTGGGATGAATTCTCATTAACTGCTACAGTTATGGAGAAATATCGTCAGCACATGCACAAAGGTTCTTCTCTGAAGAAGAAGAAGAACCTTCTTCCTCTCTGAAAAGGTGACTGTGGTGTGCACACAGGAGTGACACCACTTGAGGTGCTCTGAGAGCCCTGTTGGTGTAGCTGATGGCGCTGGCTGAGTCTTGAAAGGGGAGATGACCCAGGAAATGTCATACAGTGGTATGAGCAAGGATTGTGTGCCTAGGTCCTGACAGTGGTTTTTGGGAGAGAACCTGAAATATGGGTCATGCCTGCTGAGAAGGGACTGAGGTGCCAGGCACTCTTGTGGACAACTGTGGGATGCACTCACTTTAAATCCCAAACCCCATCCCTTCCAGCTTGAGGTCACCCTTGTTTTTTAAAAACCTGGGAACGGGCCAGCAAGGGGAAAAAGAGCCTCCAGTGGCTTCAGCAAAGCTGCTGTAGCAGAGCACTCCACTTTCAGGATCTCTCTTCCCTTCCACGGCACTACTGGGGCCAACTGCCGCTCATCCTCCCGGAAGCAGGGCCTGAGCCCACACCTATCCAGGCACAGCCCCTCCCCAATCCCCTGCACACCTGGTGTCCCGTGCAGAGGCAGGAACAGAAGAGCCCTTATGGCATCAGGTCAGCCTGAGAGGTTTGGGATCTCAGGTGAAGAAGTGGTGCCCAAGGTGCTGGTGCAGCCACCTGACTTGGCACACGGGCAGAGGCCAGGGGAGGAAATGGGGAGATGGGCACACTCTGCAAGCTGCTTTTTCCTCCCCATGCCAAGGCATTGCCTTTGGCTGGCTCATGTCCCGCCTGCGTTGGCTCTGAGTAAATGTTAAACCCTTTGTGGGGCTGCCAAAGGGAAGAGAGTTTGAGGGGGGAGGAAGAGAGGAATGACAGAGGCTGGATGGCATTTTCCTGGGGCTCTTGCACATCCCCAGGATACCTCTACCTGCCAGGAGGCCTTCGCGTGACTTGGAAAAGTCACTGGTTTATTGTTGCCCTTTCCAGTTACATTTCCGTCTCTTGTCAATCCTTGATAAAAGCCTGTATGTTATGGCAGCTCTCAGGATAATGCCAAAACAGACATGTCAGCCAGCAAAAGGAAAACAAGCTGCTGATTTAAGATTGCAGTGCTCAGTACATGCTCAGCTCAGTTGCTGTATTGAAGTCCTTTCCAAACAAACCTCCTCAAACTGGGAAATTCTTGTTCTTGGAGCAGAAATGCAAAGCCTGGGCTGGCTGAAGTGCTAGGAGATGACTGGGGCTTGTGGGATCATGTTCCTTGTTAAGAAAGGTAAGTTCTTTGTTCAGTTTGAAAACACAAATACGTATTTTAGATTCATGAGAGTGGAGAAGAAGTGCACACACTGATAGGAAACAAAGCAGGCTTTATCTAAGTGGAAGAGTACAATCCTTTCTGTTTCCAAACAAGGGTCACAAATAACTCTTGTAGCTTTTTACGAATTCATCTATAATTTGCCCATTGAATTCATGTGACAGCTACTTGTGAGGAGATGATGACAAGTAAACATTCTCACTTGAAATCCTTTATTCCTATGAAACTTTTGAAAAGCAATCTTTTTCAAATGTTCAGAAGTATTAACCTATAGCTTCTAGTAGTTTCAGATAGCAGCATTTCTTACAGATGGCTGAAGTTTTGTCAGAGGGCCAGTATCTCAATAACTTCTATGGAAATAAATGCTTGGAACATTGGACTATATGATCTTTCAAAAAAAGTACTTTTTCTTTTCAGCAAAGGAAAGTCATACATGAACTCAAGATTTACTGGGATAGAGGGGAAATGTGAAATGACTGCTATCTGAGTTGACAAAACAGAGAGATGGGAGTTGGAAAAGCAGAAATCCCTTTGTGGCTAAAACAGGAATTACCAGTCAGAACAGCCCATGCTTTGTGCCCCTTCTGTCAAACCCTTCTCTTTCTGTCGCCCCCATCCCACCATGGGAAGTCAAACCCTTTTGATCCTGTGCTCAGTCATTAAAGCCAACGCTCACTTGGCAATTCCTTTGTTCTTGTCAATATAATGTACTTCCTCTGGTCTAAGGCTGCAGATGATTTTCAGGGAGCACTCATGGTCCATATACAATCCTTGAATATCTTCTAGATTTCACTTGCTAGTTTGTTCGGTTGATTTCTGTGTTGTTGTAAGGCTATTTATCTCATGTTGCAAATATATTGTGCAAAGAACACTCAAGAAAACAAAACCTTAAAAAACTTTAGAGAATGTTGCCATTAAGATTAATCTAATACTTCAAATGTGACCAGATTTCCCTCTAATGCCAGTGCAACATGAGCAAGCTTTGACCCTGAAATGGCAGCTGTGGAGCCAGTAGGGGTTACTTGCAGTTCAGATTTTGGAGGCAGCATCAGCCACTGCAATTTGAAAGGATGTGAACTGACCGGAAGAAAAGGAACAAAAAGAGCAGCATTCCAACAAGCTCTTCTCAGAAATCACAACTTACATGCAAGTTGTGACTTCAATATACGTTGGGTTTCGTTAACATTGTAAAAAATCTGTTCACAGCAAGTATGAGAAGGTTTAATTATTTTTTTCCCAAGCATGCTGATAGGAAGCTGAAGACAGTTGCAAGCAGTTGGTTTTCCACCTACTGCCGCGGTGGTGGAAATTTATTCTTTCACTTTGTAATCAAAGCCATCACAAGCTATCGAACTCCCATTTGCCTGAAGGAGATCTCGGCGAAGCTGGACAAAGGTTTGCCCCCAGTGAGCAGCAAGGTGCTGGTGTGGCTGCTGAGTTCATCCCCTGCGGTCACAGGGTCACCTCCCTCCTCTTCACCCACAACCTGAGCTGCAGCCAAAGTTTCTCTCTCTGAAGAGGGAAACAGAGGGAGAGACTTGTCCTTCAACAAAAGGCTTGTGTCTCTGTTTGGCTCTAATTCTGCCTCTGAGGTGGTCTGAAATGCACGGCAGCCCACTGGCTCCAGAGGCAAGCTGAAGGTTTTCATTTCAATGGCGTTGCTATCCTTGCTGCCCAACGTCCCGTCCCTGGGCCGCTGGTGGAAGTAGTTGCCAAAGCGAGTGTGCCGCGGGATGGGCACCAGCTGGCCATGGTCCTTCTGATTATTCTTCCAGTGGCTGGGGGATGTATTAGTGAAATCTGAGGTAGTTTGGAAATCAGCACCAATTCCTAAGATGCAGTGATACATCTTAGGAGGAAAGTTTGCAGTGCTACTAAGCTGCTTCCATGTCTGCGTATGGAAATGATACTTCCAGAGGTCATCGTTAGGACTGGAATTTGAAATCCCTCCGCCAAAAATCAGCATAGAGTCTTTGCAGACTATTGAAGCATGGCCTACCACTGGAGGAGGTCCTTGGCTAAGTGTAAGAGAAACCAGCAGTTAACAGAAGACCAACAAGAAACCTAACGCTGATTTTAGCCTCTATTTCCCTTTTGGCTCAGAAGAATGGCTGCTGAACAGCTGCATTGGGACATCAGAATTACACTGCTGACAGCTGCATCAGTGCATTGCCAACAGCTCTTCTGAGCAAAGCCAACTGGAGCCCCAGGGATGGCAGCAGCACCGTATCTTGATCTGAACAATTCCTACATCCGCCAAAAGGGCACTGCCTCCCCCTTTACCTGATGCAGTATCAAATGATAAGATTAATTCTTTCTTTCTCTGCTCATTTAGTGTAACACATAGAATAGTTTACCTTGTTCTGATGTTGGATCAGCTGCTGCTTACAAAGTCCCACTTCCAAAAGTCCTTCTGCTCACTCAGCCCCATCAGTCCTCCGAAGAGGTACATTCCAGTAGGATAAACCACTGTGGAATAGCCGTGCTGAGGTCCTGGACCGGTGTTCTGAGATGGGCTGGAAACACACAACCACTTTCCTGTATCTGAAAGAAAAATACCAGTTATAGATGGTTCAGATTTACTTGAGTGTTTGAGAAGGGATCTATTTCAAGAAGAAAGTAACTATTCAGTTGAAGAGTAAAGGTTTCTGCTCTAAGCTTATTTCAGTATGAGTTAAAAGCTTAAATTCTGACACTGAAAAAGTGCATTAAAAAAATCAGTTTTGAAATAAACTTTTAATGAAAATATCAGATGCTATATGACAGATGCCATGGAAATTTTATTTACAGAGCAGTTTTTCCTACGGCTTTGCCAATTCATTAACTCTGACACAGAAAGATACTTTCCTGGCTGTAAGAGGGGAAAAATCAGTCAACAAAAACTTCATTAATGTCTGTGCTTATTCTCCCTGAGAGGGAATGAAGGATGAGATAAACCCATCATTTGTTTCAAAATAATGACAGAATAGCCACCAGATAACAAAAGTTATCCATTTAAGAAGTCTCTGGGAATCATCTGGTTTGCAACACTAGATTGGTGATGAATATGCTAATGAAACCATCTCCTGAAAGGTTTGGCTCCCCATGGTCAGTCTGAGATCTGAGACTCAAAAGATGGCATTAATAGTCAGGGTCTCTGCTGCGCCTGAAAGTTTTTAGTAATCCTTGAAGAATTTGGTGAAGAGTGAACAAAACATTATCCCTGATTTTCAGCTCTAAAACTGGCAAATACTGTAAAACTGCTTCCAGTGTAATAGTCTAATTTCAGCCAGGTATTAATTGAATTTACAGAATTCATCACTAAATGCTGCTGAGCAACAGCCAAAACTAACTTACAGCATTTCTACTGATAAGAATTTTCTTAACAGGGCAAGCCAGACTCTCCTGCAGGGTTTTTTGGGGTTTTTTTTTACATTGGATCAAAACCTTAGCCTGTTTTTTTTAACTTACCAAAATGGAAAGTCCAAAATTCCTGCAAAATGCCTTTGATGCATCATATATCCCCCAAAGATGTACATGCTGGAATGGTACACTACTGCACTGTGACCTCTTCTGTGAGCTGGTGCCAAGCTCTAAAACAGTTTAAGACAAAAGCTTGTTAAGTCATCAGTAGCAATGTCTGTCTTTGAAATACACCTTTTTTTTCCCCCCACAAATGAACCGGCAGTCCCAAACTTTCTCGTAAAACTGAACACAGGTAACCAGAGTAGTAACTCTGACATATCTTAATAATTTTTTGTGTGTAATTTCAAGGTGTAGAAACATTTTGAGGATGAAGTTTCCGTAGCAAAAAATGAACGATTCTTTACATGTAGTGATATAAAACCAAGCTCAAAAGAGCAAGACATAAATGCTTCCACTCCGGTTTCAATTAGAAGTGGCAGTAACTTGGTGAGTCCACGTGTTCAGACTGAAGAAATGAAAAATGCTGCAGCACTTCACATTCCAAAATGTATTAGTGTGACTGCCAATCTGTTTTCACAACCCTACTTTTAAAAGCACAGGCTTCACGTATGGTTGCAATATTCCATTTAAAATTAGTATTCTTGATAAGGATTTCAGAAAAACATAAGCAGCAGCAGAGGAGAGGACTTAACTTCTTATATAGGACTTAAAATTTAAGAGCAGTATTTTTAAACACTGTTTTGAAGAAGGAAAAAGCCTTAGTTATTGAAAGTGCAAAGAAATAAAGTATAGCCACATGTCTCTGAAGAGATGAGATTGGAACTGTTTGGGGGAACATATTTCAAAGCAATCTGTTTAATCAACAAAGCAACAGGCATTTGATTCACACATTCCCCACTTCCTGGCTCCTTACCTCCTTCTCTGCTGGTACGTTACGGCACTCTGTCCATCTTGTGGAATCTAGGGGATTGATTTAATAAAGCGCAGTTTAGTTCCTGGACCACAAGAGGACACTCCTCCAACAGTAATTTTTCAAATTACAGATCTAATTTTCAAGTAAGTCTCATCCTGGCGTTTTCTACTGACAAGGCTGAAGAAATCTGCTCCCTGCTAAGACATCAGCACCAAGAGACTCGCAGGAGACGCAGTCAGAGTAATTTTCCTGTATCCTTATATGATATTGAATCACAGAGGTACCATACTGTATTCCTGTTTCCTATAAATTTCACAATGCAGAAATAACCTGTGATTTTCAGCATTTTCTGAACTAGCAGGACTCCCAGATTTCCTGATGGATGTATGACTTCTTCTACTTATCCTTATGACAACTGCATTATTCTTTCTTGTTCTTTTTCATAGACCCCTTAAGGGTAGCCCCCAAATAACAGTCAGAAATCACAGATCTGTGATCACCATGAAAGAGAGGAAATACCAGGTACCAGCACCAGAGGTAGAATGAGAAAGCAGTGCAAGCTTGCATTACTCAAAGCTATACTTGCCAAAGGATTTTAAATAATAACTATGAAAAAGCTAAACACGCACCCATTTTGAATACCTCATTCCCAATTTGCACTGATAAATACTGTGAGTAATAAGATGCTTTCTCCTTTAAAATATGTTCTATCTGAGGCTCTCTCTTCTTCCAGCAGGCATCTCAGACAAATGGTGGAAAACACAAATGAAGGATGAAAAAAAACCCATTGATTTAAGATTACGGAGTGAAGTAGCAAAAGAAGCCAGGAAACTTAAATTAAATCTTGGTCTGGTCACAAGATTTACTAGCTGAAAAAGAGCTCAGCATCTCTCTCTTTGCTCCTCCATCTGACATCAAAATAAGCAGCCATTGCTATATGCAGGATTTCCAAAGGGAGAACACAATCATGTATGACATTGCTGTTAAATTCAAATGCTACCCTGCTTTTGTTAGAATACACACTTAAAACATCAAAAATGTTTGTCCTTAGCAGAAGAAAACCTGCATTATAAAATGTTGATGGTAGTTTCCCATCTTCTTATTTAATTATACTTGATTTTTCCTGTTCCAGCTTATGTGTTTCTTCAGTAAAATTACAAAATACTTCACTAATCTGCTTTTGCCCATAATAAAACAAAGAGCTTGGTTTTTAAAATTAATGTAACATTAAAAAAAATAAATACTATATGAATTATTAGTATTTATGATCAAATTGTAAACTTCAGAAGGAGAGGGGAGGAATGGAAATTCTGATACGTTAAAATACATAAAACTTTCCCATTCAGTTCTCTAATTGAAGTAAGATCTGACCTTTTGATAGTTTAAACAGCGTAATTTTAGGGGGGAAATGTGCACACAGTTTCACACACATAACATCTTGTAAAGCTTGGGGAAAGGCTATGCTACAAGCAGCAGAAAACAGTTTGGTTCTTATTGTTAATTAGTATCTATGGACTTGGAATGTCCCACGGAAAAAACTGGTTATTGTGTATCATACCAATGTCATATGTCCAGAGAGGAGTTTTTACTTGTGTGAAAGCAAATCCACCATCCCACCAAAAATATACATGTTGCCCTGCAAAATGAAAAATACTTGTCACTGAAAATAATTTAAAAAACAATTCCTAAATGAAAAGGCTGCTATTGCCAAAATATAATTAACAGTAATGTGTATGATGATCTGTTAACAATTAAAGAGGCAATCCCATAAAGCCACCAACTTTTAATTATGTCTTTATTCTCTCCAGTGAAACCCTGATGAACATTCTGCTGTTTTAATGGGGACAGCATTCCAGAACCACTTACTTCCTTGTCAGTCTGGGACAGCTTCAGGGATGTGGATCTGGAGCTCTCTGAGGTAATATTAGATTATGCATTTTTATAGAAAAATTTCATTGCATTGCAGCTCCTGATATCCTAAATTCTGTTTTCCCCTCACAGGCCAGGCTGTAATTCTTATTTGCCTTCACTTCCCCGTCCCTCTTCTATGCAAGCTCTTAAGTGAATGTTTTTATGCCATAGCTGATCATGCAAATGAATTCAGAGCAACTGTTACAACTGTACAGTTAAGTCAAAGAATGTGCTGCCAAGGTCTTTATCTTGTATTACTGTTACATACTGAGCACTGACTGAAGAAATTACTGTCACTTTATTCAGAAAGATTCCAAAACATTGGTACAGCTACATCCAGAACTGCACCAATACAAAAATATTTTCTGGGTATGGTATTTCAGTACATAATAATCTATGGTATTTTATTGCATTGCATAGTAGGAAATAAAATGTGAGGATATGGATAAGATAAATCTTGGTCTACTACCTTATAAGCCACCACTGAATGTTCTTCCAATTCTTCTGGGCCATCTCCTGAGCAATCCAGCATTTCCCATTCATTTTTCACTATAAACCAAAGCTGAAGGTAAGTGGTGCACTCAACATAAACATTAGACAAAAGGTGAAAAGATGGGCATTGAATGTGGCTGTGCTGTCAGTTCAATGAGGAAAATGAAGTGGTTTGTCCTCTTTCCTCTCTGTTAGTTCAGAAGAAGTTCCCAAAAATTAAATATATGCATTTTTCTATTTAGCTAATTTGAATGCAATAGAAATTGATCTTGTTACTGCTTGTAGTTTAATTGTTACTTTCATCAAAACTCAACAAGTCCATGATAATGAAATCCAGGAAAATTCTAATTTATTTCAGTAACAAAAACTGTGCAAGAAGACCACATATAAAGTAAAAAAAAAAAAAAAGTCATACTTGATAGGGCATTGTTAATATAAACCTACAAGATATTGTATTCGTATGTTCCCCTTTGTGCACTTTTACAGGCATAAACTATTCGTGCATGAGAGAGTCAGGAGAGCTCTTTGATATCCCTTGCTAGAACCAGGATATTTTAAATGACTCAGTATTTCTGGTCTTGAAAAACAAACAAACAAACAAAAAGAACTGAACTAAAATCTAAACTTTCTGGGACACTTGCAGCAGGAGCAAACACACATCATCTGCCCAATGAACAAAATGCAGTTTATCCATATTTTTTATGGAGATACTTTAAGGGGATAATCTGATAACTATGGAATATCCCCAATGTCATGATGACTGGATGTAGAATCTCTAATCCTGACATACAGGTGAAGGGACCAACTCACCGATGTTGTATCACCAAAAATCCCTCGGGCTGGTCATGTTCCACCCTCCATGGAGATAAACAAACCCTCTGCAAAGGACACAGGGTGTTTATATCCATTGCAGGGACTGGGCTTCTGCTGGGGGGCAGATTTCCAGCCACAGTGTTCAGCTTTTCCTTTCATGCTGACAACTAGGATCTTATCCAAAGATTAACTTGCAAAGGGCAGCCATGTCAGAGGAGGGTCCCAAAACATCAGGGACGGGGCTTAAACCCTGTTTGGTCTGCAAAAAGACAAAAGGTGGTTTAAGGTTAAAAAAAAAAAAAAAAAAAAAAAAAAAAAAAAAAAAAAAAAAAAAAAAAAAAAAAAAAAAAAAAAAAAAAAAAAAAAAAAAAAAGGCGCAGAAAGATAAGAAAAAAAAAAGAAGTCTCTACCTTGTGATAAAATATTACCGTGTTTTCAGTTCCATCAAAAGCAACATGACAACTAACTAATACACTAACTTATGTAAAGCATCTGAAATTCTGACTCTCAGAGTCTTATATCAGTGAAGCTGGGACAGGAATATTCCTGGAGCTGAAAGTTTTCCAAAGAATATCGGTGAGCTGAAGTGATAAGCTCCAACACTCTACATTCATAATATGGTAGAAACCAAGGCTTGGTCTTTTTTCACTACTAAAATATTTAAAACAAACATGTCCTTAAAAAAAAGAAATTGAAAGAGTGAATATTACAGATGAAAGTAATGCATTAGCAGTTGTCCAGAATTTGTGTAGACTTTCATCTCTAAGCCTGCTGAAATGAGGATGGATCTGGAAAAATGACGGTAGCCTTTCCCATGCCACAAGATGTCACTGTGTTCTGTGAAGACACAAATACCAGGAAAACGTTTCTCTATTAGTCATAAAGTAACAGCTCACCATAATGATCACGCAGCAAATCCATTCTTTTGGTTGAAGATTACTTCCAGGGTAAATGTGAAAAATCTATGACCACTTGGAGCAATTATTTCTAAAGAAATTAATTTTAAAAACCCAAACAAGCAACACAGCAGAAATACCAAATTTACTCTAGATGTACAGCAATAAAACCATTTGCATCCACAGAGAACTTTTGTGTCAGCTGCTGCCCATGGCCTTACAGAGCAAAGCAGTGGCAAAGGCTGGAAATTTTCCTGGCAAATCCAGCAATGACCACGGGAGGTAAAAACGAAGCCCTCTTCTTCTGATCCGCATGCAAGTGTTTTTACTAGACACTTCACCACAGTGTGACTTCAGACATATGAACTGTGCCTTGAAGTTCATTGTGTAAAGCTATATTTAGCCACACATATGCCAGGGAAGGCCAACATAAGCCCTGCTCACCCTGTGTGCATCTGATTTCAGGGAAGGGGGTGGAGGATAGAAAGTATCTACATCTCCATCGAAAGTTGCCGTGTTATAAAAAAGAATGAGAGATGTTCTCTTGGAGTCAAAGATGAATGAGCAGTTAAATACAAAAGAAAAAAAAAGCTATAAAATATTTCCGTAGAAGTGTTCATATGTTCACAAACGTGCTGAGTAACCGCTACGTCACCCTTTATTTATTTTTCTATGTAATTCTATGATAAGCCTTCCTTTCTATTTTTCTCTTGGAATCCTGCATGTCTTCTGTTTCTCTGCTGCACCGAAAGCAACATTTTTGTTTTACAGAGTTTTCAGTCCTCTGCCTCTATACCAACACCCCTTGTTTGGAGGGGATTATGTATCAAGCAGCACAACAGCATACCCCCTTCTTCAAATGTTTTCTCCTGTGTTCAAGTATTCCCTCATTTCTGAAAGCCTGGATTTGTCCCAGGCAAATTCACAAGCTATCCTTCCCTCCATCCATAACAACCATCTCCTTCCTCGAGGCTGTAGCAGATGAGCACTGGCAGATCAACCCCAACGTTACTGCCCCCCGTTTGCTGCTCCACCAGGTGTAGAGGCAAGGTGTGTATCCAAAACTCAGCCACTCCAGTTCACAGCTGCACTGCACAGTGCCCACCTGGGAAGTACCTGACAGCAAAGCGACAACATAAAATCTGGGGGGAAAGAAAGAAGACCTTTACACTATATTCTACCTGCTTAAATGGTAATTTACCTAATGGTAATTTGTGAGTCCAGAGCAAGTTGTACTTAATTTGAGGAAAAACAAAGATTGCAGTAAAACAAGCCAATACAGAAGATAGTCATATTTCATATTAATATGAAATTAATGTATCTAAGTTCATTTATCATCCAATTTATCTCTGAAATTTACCATTTGTAAGACTGGAATGTGTTCAGTGACAAAAAGATGCTAGAAATCTCTTGCAACACTTTTTGGCAAGATTAACTACTCAATTTTTATTGTAAGCAGTAAGTATTGTACGGTAAAAACTGAAGTCTCTTCTTTGTATTTTCTCTGAAGGGACACAAAGATGGGCAGCATTTACAAACGTGTGCATTTCTCATTTCCAGGAGAATTAGCAGCTATGAAGTAGTGACACATTACAGGTATGTAAGTCCATAATGCTTTCTGGCATGAAATTGAAAAGGCAAAAGCAGCTGAAGTCATGAAACACAGATTCTCTCCCTAACTCTGCCAAGCTTCTGTGTAACCACAGCCAATTCATTTACTTCCAAAGCTAAACGGGGACAGTCACTTCCTTAGTACAACACTTCAAATTTGCTGATGCAGTGCTGTGTGACAGTGTCAAGGTATTACTATTATTGATATAATTTACTGTGAAAAAGTTGATAGGTTATTAATACTTTACAAAGGTAAAATAGGCTTGTCCCCTCGAGGGTTTTTTTTCTCAGCTATAAAGCATTATCCCTCTTCCTACATACTTCTGCTTGTTATTGTTCCTATAAACCTTGCCTTCTATTATACAAACATTCGGAGAAGAAGACAGCCCTGATTTCCTACAGTAGATTAGCAACAAAATCCTGTCTAGTTGTTTATCTACCCCAGCTGAACTCCGTGCAAGGCAGGAGAGCTGGATGGAATAACAAAAGGCCGATCTGAGATGAACTGAATGTGCATCTCCTCCCAGTCACACCTTTTGAGCATCGACTGACCCTTGGGAATTGCAACCATTTACCCTCAGCTAAAGCGTTCTTGGCAGCAGACCTGCACTCACTAACACTCAGTTAACAAACTACTTCATTTCAGGGTCGGGGAAAAAACAACACAATCTTGCCTTTCATCACTGTTATTTTAAATTGCAAACTTGACTCCTGGATTGCCTTTCTATAGAACCAGGCTCACCAGAGTTCATCTACTGTCAACCTCAGCCCCATTTCTGAAGGAAAAGGGCTACTCTTCTGAGAACAATGTCACCAGGGATGTCCTCTGTGTCGTGCAACACTGACCTCAGCTTCAACTTGCTACAAAATCAGTTATCCAATAGGAAGCTCTAACTTCAGCAGAATTAAAAAAAAAAAAAAAAAAAAAAAGATAACTCAGAACATTTTTATCCAACAATTTTTCCCCCCCAAAACAGCTGTAGCACACACAAAAATGTCTGCTGCTCTGCAAACTCTTCTGCCATTTCATTCTAAAAATAGCTCGTGTGCAATCAATCCCAATTGTTAAAGGGCTGGAGGAGCTGTGAGTGGAGGGCCTGGAGAGCTGCAATTAGCACGGTAACTATAGCACTGAGTGCATATCAATTAATGGCGCCCCACTACTGTTTCATAATACAAATAATTCAGGAAATGCAGCAAGACAGGAATTACATCAGGAAATGTAGTTTATATGATCATTATATAATTATTTATATTTCTGTAAGATGTGGTTTCTCAGACAAATGATTTATTTATTTAAAGTATTGCTTAAATAGATCTTCATTAAAGCTTTTTTCTGCCTCAACCCCCTGATTCATTTCCATCTGTTTTCAATATACTCAGAAAGGTCTCGTTTTTAAAACGATTGAGCCTTCTTGAAATATAATGAGATAAGAAACCACTCATATTGGGGTAGGGAAAAAATAGGAAATCTTTTTCTGTTTGGGGGATTTTTTTGTTAATGACCCAGTTTTCTGAACTCAAGCCTAGAACCTCTCCGTGCATTTTCTTACTGGGCAACTGTATGTTTTACTGCTCTTCAAAAATACTAACAGATCCTCCTGTTTGTACTTATCATAGAAACCTTTGCTGTGGTGCTTTTATTGTAATGCTTGTTCCATTAGGACTGCTTGCATGAATGAGAAAACTTCAGGACTTGCAAGGCAGTTACAAAGTTTTAAAAACACACTCAACTCGTTTAGAGTAGTTTAAGAGATCCAGGCTTTCTTTCAGTGTATCATGTTTACTTGCAATGCTTTTACCATAAGTGTGATAAATTTTAGTATCCTCAGGTTTGCTATTTTATTATTTCCTAAACTCAAGATGCTCTGAACTATTTCTAGGCTGGAGGTTTGTTGTTTTGTTTTGTTTTTTGGGGGGGTTCAATTTGGTTTGGTTTTTTTTTTTTCAAAACACAGGAACTAATTTTCAGAGAAGCTCAGCTTCAGAGTTTCAACCCAAAAGTCTGAATGGCTGTAAGACCACAGGGTGTCTGTAATATTTCTGTATTAGGATTCTGAATTGAAATAAGGGCCTGGCTTTGCTATGTGTTGTAAAAAAATGCAGTTATTACATGTCTGAGCATTGAAGACAAAAGGAAGGAGATAGAAAGCAGTATTGCTTGTTACAGGGAGAAGCTGAAGGACAGAAAGAAGGTTTGTAAAATGACAAATCAAAGCAGGGGACGTGGCTCCATCCCAGTTTCAGGGTTCAGAAAAATTACAGTTACTTTCAAGTAAAACAGTAACAACCCTGCTGTCTGTATAAAGATTAGAGTGGAGATATTAAAAATTTACAGAAAAACTGCGAGGCTTTTATGTTGAATAGCTTTAAGTTGAATTTTAACAATTTTAAGGTAGTATTTGCAAACATTATCACTGCTATATTTAGTGCTTCAAAATGCTTTTTGAAGTGAGCAGGTATTTTAAAGGGTGTGGCTCTGCTGAAACAGCCACATATAATTACAGTTTCTATGTACTGTAAACCTCTGTATGTAACTGCTACTTCTGGAGTCCCACCGAGGGCACAGGCACCTTCACTGCAAAACAGACCAGAGTATCTCAGATCTCTCCCCGAGAAAAGCTCACTGCCTGTTTCTGGAGCTCTGCAGGCAAGGTACTGCATTTCTTTAATTCAGATCACATTAATGTTAAAGCTCTAATTTTAAAACTCATAATAAATTTATATGTTTGCATATAATTCCAAAATTAAATTTTGCAAATTGACATTAATATATTGTATTTTGGTTTTTTTCTAGAAGCTTTCAGCCACAAAAGAAAATCCTTTGCAGTCAGCAGTGCTGTGTAGCAGTACTTCATCTCTACTACAGAGTGAGTTCTTTAGTAGTAATAAATTAACTTATTAAATAAAGAAGTATAAATATATCCAGTTTTATTTTCTATATGCTAGGTATATTTCTAATTTTTAATGAAACAAATACAAAAATACAAACTTGGAAAAATACAGTAAACATTGCATCTATTTCCCAAATATGGCGGAGAAGGTAGTATCTGGAAAAAAGAAATTCAGTATTTAAAATATTTCTGGGATTATTACATTTTTATATACACCTCTAGTATATTAATCAAAAAATTACCTTTGCCACTGTATTGAAATATATTTTATGGTATAGACAAAATTAAATACATCTATACCACTTTAGTTTCCTTAGTAAAGTAAAATTTCAGTTGTTGTTGGGATTTTTTGTTTGTTTTGTTTAATTTATTTAGAATGAGGCTTTTTTATAAATGAAAATAAGAATATATAGTTTTGATTAGTAGATTTTCTCAGGTAATCTGTTAATTATGATTTCCATCACTGTAATTAATCATTTGACTGCAATTCAATTTTGAATGAAGTTTCTGAGAAAGAGCTTCCCTAAATACACATCCATAGGTGGCACAAGTATAGCATGTTATGGATATACAAATCCAGGGCACCAGCCATGCCTGATCAAAAGTTCATGCTGATAATCAAAGACTCTGTGTGTGGGGGGGGGGTGCTTGGTCCTTATTAGACTTCAGGAATCTAATCTGCTTTTCAGATCTTATTTAGGATCCTGTTTAGGATCCTGCATCCCTAGGCAGAAGTCAGTCTCTGTTGTGGTCTCACCACGTAGCTGGGATGGACACCCTGACTGTAAAGTGTTCCTGCAGGAAGGTGGCTCCTCAGGAGTTACTCAGGAGTCTGAATATGAAGGAGACAAACAGGTGATTTTTCATGCTCTAGATATGACAGAGGGAGGAAATACAGTTCCTAGTTCTCGCACTTTAAGATAAAAGAAATGAGAAACTCCTGCCATGATCATAGCGCAGTCTCAAGATGTAGTTGGCCTTTTACCCTTTCCTTGGAAGTAATTTGTCCTGTCACCACTGGAACAGGTCATTTCAATACAGGGGTCATCACCCCTTCCCCTGGAAATAGCAGTTTTCAGTGTTCCTAGAAGGCATCATTTGGGGCTTTCACAAAAACTAACCAGCTGGGTTCTTTCAAGATCCAGTAGGCAGATGCCCTGGAGATTGAATGTAATAAATCTGTCCTTAGGTGTGACTGAATGCATCTTCTTGACAGCTTGTGACCTGCTGCTGAAGCAACTTCAAAATACTTTATTTCCTAAGGGAGACTCTACTCATAGTAATGCACAAAATTTTCTAGGTTAGGAAGAAAGACTCTGGTTGACAAAAGGAATCAGTGGCTGCCCAGCCTGCCTTCTCTCCTCTGACACAAATTAGGATACCCAAGTATATACTTGACAGCTGAGAGTATATCAGTGGAAAGCTATTATCTCCCATTAAAAGCAAAAAGTCTGCACTGAATTTTACTTATTTGTTCTTTATATTCCCTGACTGAGGAAAAGAAGCATCTAGTAAAACATTCACCCACACTTAAAACTTAATGCCACACTTCATGCAAGATAAACATTGTGTTTTTCTTGTCCCTGAGACATTTTACCCTTAGACAAACATGGAGAAATGGGATAGAGAAGGCATACAAGGTTATGAGAATAGCAGAAGCTGTAGCTTGAAGAAATATGAAGGAGGAAAGAGAGGGCATTTGGCAATAAGAATAATAAAATGTTCCAGCTGGCAAATATTAAAACATCCAGATATCATGTTAGAATCAGTATGAATTTAGATTACACTGTATGGGAGAAGTCATAGTGTGAGAAAGACTCAGATGGCACAACTGGAATGACTGCCAGTCATGACTGGAGGGAAAGCTGAGTACAAAAAGATCTTTTATAGGAAAGATGAATTTACACAGTCAGGTGAAAGATGGTTGCATAAAAACAGATGATACAATTGCATAGCTGGAATAGATTGCATAGAGAGGCATAGCTGGATTTTAGTTTGGCAAGGAAAACAAAGGTGTCAGTGGACAAACAGTAATAATAACCGTGATGGTTCACAATAACCATGATGCCAACACTTACTGGGCTGCACCAGCAAATGGAAAAATCCCAAACCCACATCATTTCAATATATAAAGGAGACAGAAAAGCATATGAGTAACTTTACACATACACGTTGTCTCTCCAAATTCAAATGGAATTACTCATGTGAATAAAACCAGTGATATGCATGAGCCTGAACAATGTAGCCTAGATACCAGAGCAAAAGAAGGACCAACTCTTTTGTCAGAAGCCTGAAAAATGTTTTGCAAGCTGTTTTCATATTCAGACTCCAAATGACAGGGTCCATTTTGGACTGGAGTCTGGCTTTCTGAAAAATTCTCACTCCCAGATGACATGGTCCAGTATTCATCCCAAGCCAGATGCACTTTGGCTTGGGTTTTGGATGGTTGCATTTCTTTGTTTGTCTTTTGCTCGGTAAGAAGGCATTTTTTGCTTTATGCTCTTTGATTGTGGAAAAGAGAATGAGCAAAAGCAGGGTGATGAATCTCCTAAACTGGAAGCAAGGAAAAGAGCTCTGGCTGTCCCTACCAGCACCGGGGAAGTCGCAGGTCCCTCTCCCCAGCGGTGTCGTGGCTGCTGAGCGCTGCCGCCGCTTCCTTCCTTTCATGCGCTTTGTTTCCTTTCGTACCTTAGGATGGAAGCGACTTTGAGCACAGCTGCACACAGCTGTGCCCCTGCCCCGCTGCACGGCAGTGCCGCTGTGTGCACTGGCGGGCTGTCTCGGTGCTCCCTGGGATGCTGGGCGTGCAGGGATGCTCTCAGAGCCCTCAGCGCCTTTCCCTGCTCCTCCTGGCGGAGCTCCGGCCGCCCGAGCGCTGCTGCTGCTCCTCGGCGGACACCGGGCGGGCTCTGAATGCTGCGGGGGCCAGCGGGGCCACTGCCCGTGGGCAAGGCCTCGCCACCCTCGCCTCTGATGCTCTGATCCCCGCCGCGGCTGGGCTTGTCCTGGCAGGGACCGGGGTTAAGGGGAAGAAGGAAAAACAGAATCCCGTGAGCCGGCGAGCGGCCAGGAGCGCACCCAGCCCGCGGCCGCCCCTCGGCTCTGCCCGCACAGGGCAACCCCCCCCCTCAGGCGCTCAGCACACCCCGGGTGCGAGGGGGGATCCCCGGCCGCGGCCCCCCCGCTCCGCCCCGCGGGTCCGGGAGCCCCGGCAGTGACCCCCAGCCCCTTCCCGGGGCACAGCCGGGCGCCTCCTCCCTCCCCGGGCTCGCCCTCCCCGGGTTCGCCCTCTCCGGGCTCACCGTCCCTTCCCGCGGCCGGCAGGGGCGCTGGGGCCGCTCGGGCGGTGTCGGGGCCGCTCGGCCGGCGATGCCGCCGCGGGTGCCGCGGGCGGGGACGCGCTCGGGGCCGGGGCACGGCCGGGGGAGCGTGTCCGGCGGCGGGTCCCCGGCCCGGGAGGCTGTGCCCGGGAGGCGTGGGGTCCTGAGGGCTCTGTGCCTTGCCGGGAGGAACGTACCTTAAAGTCTTTCACTGCCCTGTTAGTCATGAAAAACGTATAGAATCTCGTTTCTGGCCTGAATACAACCGGAAACAAACATGTGTGTATATATATATATATATATATAAATATATAAATATATGTATATATATAAAATTAAGGTTTTTGTTGGCCGTGGGAAGGGGGAGCATAGGGAGCGGTGTTTGTTTGTGCACTCCGTTCCAAGCCCTTTTAAGTCAGCGTTTAGCCCAAAGATCCCTCTGCGTGCTTTTCTCTGAGCCGCAGCCCCAGCGCTTGCTTGGACTTGTGTCCTTGGCTCTCTGTTCAGCTGCTTTAGCTGCCACCGGCTCTCTTTTTTCACCGTTTCTCCTTTACAGGTACATAAGGCTTCATAAAACAGGAATGAAACTCCCCCACCCACGTGTGCCTCTATTTTCCATGTTGACATTTTTCCCTGCTTTGGGGCAAAGACTACTTTTTCCTTAGTATTGCTCTTTAAAAAAAAAAAGAACAAGTGCAATTGCTTTTTCAAGTAACTGTAAGGGAGGCCAAGAGATAGACCCAGTCCATAGCAATGTAAAGCATGTGGCCTGCACTATGTGAATAATACAAATACATTTGGTTTTAATATGTTATATATAATATATCCGAGTGTGGCAGCAATATGTGCTTCTGAATTTTTCATGCTTGGACTCAGGCGTTATTGAGAGGCCAGTCCAGAGCTACAGTGCAGCACTTTCTGCAGGCCCTCTTAATTGAATCCTCCTAGGAATTCAAGAAAAAACCAAACAAACAACAAAACCAAAACCCCCAAACAAACCCACACATATTTCATAAAAAGAACTCTGAGATCATTAGCTAACATTTGGAAGTCCCTCAAATTAACATGCGTGAAGGACTGCGGCCAAACTCCCACTGGCTCCCATAAAAGCAGTAATCAGTCCTTCAAGCAAGATTCTCCACGAAATAACACCCAGAAGCCCCTGCAGAAAGGATTGCCAATCTCACCATCTGACTAGATTAAAAACAGCAGTAACAATGTGATAATTGACAGGAGAAACTTCCCTGACAAGGAATGAATCAGTGTTTATTTTTAGCCTTTCCCCCAAACGCTTTATTTAAAAGAAAGATTAACTAATTATTTCCGTCGTTGTATTGTCCACATTAGAAACAGGAGGTGGCAGATCTTTAGTATGTTCATAGAGCATTTTGTTTTGACTCTTCCTTTGAAAGGGTGAGATTATGCCAGTTGTCCTTTCATTTCTAGTCCGATCAAATATTGAAATTGTCAGGGTTTCACTAAATTTAAACACCCTTCGATCAGTATTTTTTATTTCCAAACTAAAAAGACTCAAAAAAGGTGTCAGAAAATGTAAATTGTGATTGCCTCTGTATCCCACCTTTGCTCCAGAGCTTCCCTTGGACAACAAATCAGTATTAATCCTGCCACTTCAACTGCCCATTGCGGCCTTTTGCAGTGACAGAGCACTCCCATTCCGAGAAGATAAGGCTGCTCTACCTGTGCACAGGAGCCAGCAATAAAACTTTATCTAGAAGAAGGCAGCTTACCCAAGAAAAGACTGGCAAAAGATTTGCCCTGTTTTATGGGACCTGTGTTTCTGATAATAAGATTTTGGGTTCTGCTTTGTTTTGAAGCTTTCTTTTGAAACAGTTTTTCTGAATTGTTTTTTCTTATTTTTTTTCAATTTCTTATTTTAAATTTTGAATGAACTGCTGATTGCAGCATTGATTTCATTAGCAGAAAATTAATCAAACTCTGAAAATATCTGAGGAGGTTTTTTGTTTTGTTTTTGGCTTACCTGCTGTGGAACTAAAACATATAAAAGTCTCATTGTTTCATATAAATTTTAGTCCTTAAGAATGAGTCTTATTTTCAGCATTTGAGTATTTATCCTTCAATGCAAGATGTTTGTGCATAATTTTTTTTTCCATGTTTTTTAATAATTCAGGTACTTTTGGGTATAACTACTTAGGCTAGACCAGTTCTAGGTGAAATAGTTAATTTGTACCATTTTAGTGTATACTTGGTCACTCTTGAATGGAGTGAAATGTGAAGTAGAATGTGATCACAGAAATAATGGGAAATTGTCAGTATCTTTACACGTAGCCCACTGGTCTCTTACAGAAGTTAGAGGGAGAAACTCCAGTGTTGTACGGCTCCTAGCAGAAACCTGGACTTTCAGCATCTCATCTCACATGCTGGTGCCAGAGATGCATTACAATGGAATTGTACCTAGAAATTAAAGTATCGGTTTTCCTGTTTCTGCAGCTCCTGAAGAAACACGGCAGAAATGGGTGTCCGCTGGGATGAGCTCGGCCTTGCGAGTATTGTCTGCAATGGTGCCTCCACAACCCCAGATAATTTCTATTTAGAGGTAAGATGCATATAGAACACCAACAGGAACGTATGAAATGATTTAATCTGAGGGCAATCAGGCCAAACAGACCCATGAATCATTCATAGTCATTCATACACATCTGCATTGCGAGACTTAAGTTAACTACAAAGGAAAACATTACAGATGGGGGGGAGGGTAAGACAGAGAATAAGGTAGATCAGTACAATCAGCATGGGGTTTTACAAGGGGTTTTAACCAGAATTTATTTTATTGGCTATGGACCAATAAAAAAAAAAAAAAAAAAGTTTTAGGGCAGAATTTGAGCTTTTAAATCTAAAACAGAGATGGTGGAAAAACCCCAGTGAGTTGTGTCTAACCTTGCATCGTGCCTAGATTCCCAAACCACCTTTAATATTTTCACATAAGCTATAGTCTACTGTGTAGAGCCTCTCTGTGTGCCTAGGTCTGCACCAGTTGAACAGGACTAAGCAGCTTGGCACTCTTTCATACCTTAACTCAATCAGGAACTAAAAACTTGGTGTCACTCCATTCAGGTCCACAGAGTGGCTCAGTTCAAGAGGTAATCCTCAAACCCCTCTAATGGATGCCAGTCACACTCAGTCTTCACAATTGCAACTGTACCCATTACCTCTAAAAGACACTTTTATGATCTACTAGAGCAGGTAAAGCATTTATGCAGGAAGTGGAAGGTCTGAGTTCAGGGCCTGTTCTTTGCAGATCAGAGATATCAGTAGTCACATTGATGTCTCAGTGCATAAGTATTCACATGAAACCAGCCTCAAAGCTTGATCACTCGCGCTCTCAGCTCCGTCCCCTGCACAGGGCACACCAGAGCAGGTGGTGAAGCTCTGTGCAAGGCTGCTTAAATTAGCATTGGTGTGTGCCTCTCAGATCTGACCAGCGCCGTGCCGTCAGAGGGGGCTGAGGAGCAGCAGAGTGTTTTAGCTGAGCTGCAGCCCTAAGATAGGTGTGTATTGAGGGGAGCTGTGGCAGGGGCCGCCCCCTTCAGCGTGTTCCTGCTCTTAAGGAAGCCACACTCTGCATTCACTGTCTAAACTGTTTCAATATGGAAAACTGATTAAAAAAAAAAAAAAAAGAGAGAAAAGTTATGAATTTTAAACAGAAATATTCCTCTCAGCCCAGCAATGGCTATGGGGAGTTTGAATCTGCAGCTGTCAGATTGGGAGGTATAACCAGTACCGACTGCTGGTCAACTCTCCAGGAATGCCTTCAGTAAATACAGGTTTGGGAATTGCCGCTGGATGGCAATCTTGTGCCACAGAGAGTGTAACCACATGAGATTTTATTTGGCTGCAAACACTGACATTTTTTAAAGACCAAGAACCAAGTCTGCTTCTTCCGAATACCATCATAAATTTAGAGTGACTTAATGTAAGGTATTCAGTTTAATTTAGAGTTGCACCAGCATTACTGGGACAAGAATATGAACCAGATGTGGAGAAGTGTTATTTTGACTGTTAATTCTATCGATAAAGTTCTGAACAATTTATGAAACTTAAATACAAGGAGCAAGCACAGAGGCTGTAACTACGAAAGACCAAGAGCACTGAGCTTCAGTTCTTCTGTATTGTTACAGTACACACTAAGTTCTAAAAGTTGACCTTTAATGCCTTGTTACATACCCTTAAGGCTGCTGTGTTATACACACTATTCTTTAAAGATACAAGAAAGTTCTACTATGGCTGGCTGTGAAACAAGAAGCTACCTTAATTTCAAAAGTCAACATTTGAAGTCTTTAAGATTTCCAGTCTATATATTTTAAATGTTTTGTTTAAAAGTATTTTCTAATCACAAATATTATGCATTTATTTTGAAATATTTGAAAAATGTCTTAATTCTTTTCATATAGAATAATCCTTCTGTGAAAGTCAACATTTTTTTTCAGAAAGCATTTAGGTTTTTTGAGAAGGAATCAATCTTGCACTAAATCTGCATTTTAAAAAGTAGTGATTGTCTCAGCTCTCTAGTGGAATAGAATACTATTCCCCATAACTCCTTAGTAAAGACAACCTGTTTGGCTTAATGTTCTGTACAGGTGTTGTGTGTCAATGTGGTGTATGGGAGAGTATCAGGAAATTTCTGCAACTGCTTTTGAACATCAGGGAAATATCTTCAATAAATTCATGCTTCTGTTCCTTTTCTGTTGGCACAGATGGTGACACCTCTCTACCATAAAGAGCTTCGGTTCTTCCAACCCCAAAACTGTCCAGTACTCTAAATATTAGGAATATCTGATATGTTCAGGAACTCCTCCAGCAAAGTTGTCTTGTCCACCTTCACTTTCCCCAAAACTATCAAGGGAACTAGTAGTCAATTTAAGCTGAGGCATTTTCTATTTTGGGGCTGGTAGCATATCTCTGGTTTCAGCCAGGGAAGGAAGTGCTCAGAATGTTTTATCACAGCCAGCTCTTGTGATTTACTTGGCATAAATGGAAGAAGGAAATTGTGTAAATATGGGCTAAAGCTTATTCTTGGGAAATGCACAGTTCCATGGACTTCGGATCTTTAATGCATATTTTTGGTTATCAGTTGTATATTGTCACTTCAGTTCTCTATTTGTATACGAGAATAATATCCCTCTAATTCTGTGATGCTTGATAGAAGAGTTTCTGTACATGTGCTAAATGCACTCAGAGGCAAACCTGGCAGGCTCAGGGTAAGAATGGTTCAGCCCAGTTTTCCTTCCCTCCCTGGTCTTGACTTATTCTGAGGGTCGTCATGGCCCCACCATAACTTGGTCACCCAGGAAAGATGCTCTAAATTAAGCTTTGACTGTAATGGCTGAATAACACAGTAACCTGAATCTACTCAGAGGATAGGATGGAAACTATTGTCTTCCCGCATTTCTGCCCTTCCATCTTTACACTTTATTCTGGGACTTAAAGGAGTCACAGTTGACAGGATGGTCTGCAATTACACTGTAAAGAACCTGAGTCTCCCCCACTCCATCTGTGTTGCCATTCACTGAATAGCTGGTAGTTAACCTAATTTTTAAAATCTATTTTATGGCAATGTTATTATTTGTGGGCTATGTTCTTATTTGGGGTTTCTATGTACCAGCTATTGCAGATATTGGTGGTTGAGAGAGATGCTCTGGAGGAGAGCCTACAAGCTCTGGGTAGCACAAGTGGAGAAGTGGGGTCCAGGGAAATTGAGAGATTTGCCCGAGGAAACATTCTAAGTTTGTGGCAGTGTTAATATACCTGATCTGATTATCTAAGGCATGTAGGCACAAATGCATGTTCTGGTACATGTATCAGCCACAGGAATGCTAAACTGGAGAAGTTAATTTGGAAAAATTAAAGGGGGGTAGAAAGACAAAAAAAGCGCCATGCTTGACACTACTTGGAGACTTGCAAGAAATTTCCATTTTCCCATTCTTAGAATACTTCGGAAATACATAAAGTCTTGGGATCTGTATTTTAAAATGTTGCTTCAAACTGGAATGGTATCTGTTAAACTTAGCCAAGAAACATCTGTTTTTCCGTTCCTGGAAGCCGGAGCTGAGGCAGCCGTTTTCCTGTCAGCTCTGCTGTGGAGTGAAATTGGTTCAATAGGTCATTCTGTTCTCTCCATTTTGTAGTTCTCAGTTTCCTATTAAAAAGATGGCAAACAACACAAGTAAGCAGGAAGGGAAAGAAGATTCTGTGTAATGTGTGTATTAGCCTGTGAAAGAAAAATCCATTTAGCTTCAGACTGAGTGAGATAACTGGTGAGAGCAGAGCTATTAAGCATTAGAAAGAACACCAGGGATTATATGGAACTGTAAGATTTATTAGCCCCCAAATGCCCCCAAGATTTTTTAGCCCCAAAATGGTTTATCTTTCATCAGTGGAAATAACAATTTGATACAAATACCACTGAAGACAATGGCGATGTCACATTGATGGCCACCAGGCTCTGGACTGGACCCTCTGTGGTAGATGGCCTGGTAGAAACTGGTCACCAGTACACAATATATTAATTACAAGATTTTTGTAAGTTATGACCTGAGTAGCTCCCTTCAGTAACTGAAGGGCCAGCAGTGGTTGTATATATTGTCTTTTCAACCACCTCTCTCTCAGGTGGAGTCAGTCTGAGGACAGCTGGGAGGGAGAACCAGAGGAAGAATTCAAAGGTCTCATGTAGAGAAGACCATAAGCATATTGTGTAGGTTTCAGTTTCCGCATTCCCAGCTCTCCACGCTTTGACAAAGCTTTGGGCAAACAAGTACATTCTTGAGAACTGCATAATTTTTTTCCCTTCATCTTTTAAGGACAGGATCAAGATTCATGAAGACATTTAGCTGCTTATTCTCCCCCTGAAATCATCCGGCATTAAAAGCATAAATAACATTGAGAGCATGCCCCATGGTCTGATATTTAAATAGCAATTAAAATCTGTATTATTCAGTCAGGTGGCATTGAAAATAGGAAACCAGTACACTGAGGTAGCAGAACCATCTGCATGTATCCTTACTGAAGAATGGCAGCACCCCTGTTTCAAAAACGACTGGAAAAAAGACATGCTGTGACCTTCTGTCAAGAACATTTTGGTGACATAAAAAAAAAACCCAATGGGCATTTGAGTACTGTTTCTTAGGCAGATATAATTTGCCATCACTCACGTGACTTAAAAAGCAAAACCGATCTGGAGGAAGGATTTCTTAATTTTTTTCCTTAGATGTGATCTTTCCACTCCATGAATTTAAAATACCAAGGAAGCAAGTCCTAATCTGAGGAAGAGCTTCCAAAAGAGAATTGGAGATGCAGCACTTTCTGTGGCAGGGTCTTGCTGATGGTATAAATTAAATAATAGGGGTCAGGAAACTTGCTAAAGGCAGATAGGATGCAGGAAGGGAAGAGGGAGTCATACAGTTCATGGACAGTTGCAAACAGTTTCCTGACACTATTTGCTTGGTAAAACATTTTGTTTCCTCCAGAGAGGTGTTTGACTTTGCTTTCATCATCATCAGTGTAAGTCAAATGTCATTATTTGTGTCATCTCTGGCTTACATTGCCCAATATTCTCAGTCTGATACTGGAGTGACCATTCCCTGGATAGTCTGTAATTATCTAAATCCATGTGGTGATGTGACCCATCCATGCCCCAAATATACTACAGTCAAATCCATGCTTTCATAAAACAAGATCCACTCTGTCTGCCAAGAGAGGCTGTGCTATTTTACTTCATGAATGGCAAAATAAGTCAGTAATAACATATGTATATGGAAAATTCAGCTGTCAATGGATAGCTGGGAAAGGAATGATGCAGTTTACTCTGTGATCCCTGGGTTTGTAGCCTGTTTTCCTCAATACCATCTTCATCTGCCTTCTTCAGTCTCATCTGATTTTTGTATTTGCCATATATGCACTTAACTGTGCCAGGGGAGGTTCAGGTTGGATATTTTAAAAATGTCTTCACTGAAAGAGTGGTTAAATTGGAACAGGCTGCCCAGGGAAGTGGTGGAGTCACCATCCCTCAAAGTGTTCAAAAAACAAGTAGACACAGCACTAAACAAAACAGTTCAGTGGGCACAGTGGTTCTGGTTTGAAGGCTGGACTTGATGATCTTGGAGGTCTTTTCTAACGCTGATGACTCTGTGATTTGTTTAAACACAGTTACAGTGGTTATGGATTTGGCACACCAGTATCTGGAATTGCTGTGATTTACAGGATTACACAAAAGACCAGCACTTATTGCAGAAAACCCCTGCATGCTGGGAACACAAATGTGCTTCTGCACTGCTTGAGATGCACCTTAATCCTGCTGTTTCCTCCTGGATTGTCTCCTACCTGGAGTTTTACGTAGGAACGAGGGACATCTAGTGGCTTAATAGAACATGGCTAAGGAAAATGTTCTGCCCAAGGTACCTTGTGCAAAGTAGAGTTCAGTGAAGGTTAAACTAAATTAAAGACTTCCTTAATGGTTGAAATGTAATTTAGATATATGTAATTGCTTTAGATAAGAGTCAAATACTCTGCGATGAATTCTACTTTTGTGTTTCTGTCTTCTTGTGAAAAGGTGAGCTGACTTTGAAACTTACACAGGTTAATACGTATTTGGTACCTCATTTCAGGGGGACAGAACATCTTCCTTCATTAGGAGAAGCTGAAGTACAGGATAGGTGGATAAAAACCAGAAGCAAATCACACCACACAGCCCTACACATTTTTCTCACCCAAAGGAACATGTTTATTTTTTGCATGGCAATTACGGATATGATTAATTAGACTAGCTGATACCTGGTAGATTTCAATGACAAGGAATAATTCTGAAAAGTAGTTAAATGGAGCCTTTTCTTTCTCTGCAATGTGTTTCCTATTTTAATACTTAAATAATGAGTTTCTTTAACAAGTAACCCACTCTGAGTCATGTTTTCCTCTCTCCCCTTTGTTCTTATCCTAACCAAAAACTACTTGTCATCCCAATAGCTTTTATTACAAAAGATGAGGTGCACTTAAGAGAAGCAAAAATGTCTGCACTGAATTATATGCTGGCTTTGTACTGTGAGCCCATATTTGTATTAGGTTTGCCATTCTGTCTTCCAGTACATACTGAAAGCCTGGATGGACTAAGTCTGTTATACTGCTCAGACCAGGGACAGTGCTTGGCCTCTCGACCTGCAATAACTAAAACTGAGAGACCAACATCAGGCAGTCAAGAGTTGTTACCTCTGAATGTCTCCCATTCCTATCCTAACTCCCAAAACAACAAATTCAAGAGCTGAAGTATTTTGGCTGGGGCGTATGACTAAAGAGGGCAGCTTACCTATAAAGAGGGAGGCTTCTCTGAAAATGAGAGAAAATCATCAGACAGATAATCTGGAGAGAGCAACAGGAGGCATTCTGTCTCACCTGAAATGCTGATAAAACCTGGAAGCCACAGGAGTGAGATTAGGCTGGGAAAAGACGAATCACTTGTTATTTCACAAAGATGTGTAACTCGGGAGGGTTTTTTTAAGTATAAGAAGTGATGACAAAGAAAATGTTTTGCTAGCTGAGTGGGTTTTGTCTTGCCTTTCCTTTCTGAACAGGCTAAACTAGAATCTTGTAAGCCTTGGTGAAGCTAAGGAAATCGTGAATAAGCCAGCAAAGGACTCTCCCAATTTGACACCCCACTCCCAGCTTCATGTGGAGACCCTCTGAAGACCCTATGCCAGGATTCAGAAAGGGATTCTTGGCTTCTGTGTGCACCATGAAAATGAGATAGGAAGAGTTATTTAAACACTACTCAGATTGCATTAGAAACTTGGAATAGAGAGACTGGGCCCAGTGGTTTGGGCTGATGTTGTGGGGGGAAATTACAGAGATTGATGAAATAAGGTACACTGGAAGCAGGAACTTCATTCATGTATTGTGATCAATGAGTGACACAGTGAGTATTTCTTAGCCCCTGGATCATTAAGGTTAATTAAAATACTTCTTTATAGAGAGGTATGAGCAGCCTTTATTTATGTGATTGAGTTTAAAGGTTTTAAACTCCTGAAGTTTCAGGTGCACTAGCAGGCACAAAGTTATGTTGTTGTGATCCTGTTTATCTCCATATTTGTTTCAGCAACTGTTCGTTGTAGAGAGAAGTTGCCATGATGAGATCTTCCAAAGGATGTTTCTGTTTGGACCTCTTGTGAAGGCTACATTCAGGATGTGAGTATAGATATACCAAAAGCCTGTTGCTGGCAACATTCAAACTGGATTTATCAGTACGAGGAAAAAATGAGCTGAAGTTTGTTTAGCTGGCAAATAATCAAGTCTCTCTATTTCAGAAACTTCTGGAAAGGAATGGCAAAGCCAAAGTACAGCTGACTATATGAACTACCCTGATGCAAGTGTGGTTAATGACCAGAATGAAGAAAAAGAAGCAGACTGGATTTTAACAAATATTTATTAAATATAGAAGGTAATGGCTTCTTGCTTCTCTACCTACCTTTGCCACTGTGAAGTTCTGGTTACCACATTACCACTTTACTGATTAATAGGGCAGTACAAAAGGAACCTGAAGTTACATGAGGTTTAGATTGAATAATTTCTCTTGTGAAAAGATCTGGAAAAAATTAACAGTCCTGTTACACTTGAGATTAAGTGACAAGAGTGTGTTGGGAAAAGGTTGGAATATGCCTTGCTCAGACTGTGAGCAGAAAGGGTAAATGCGAGAGCTGAGACTGAGCACCTGACATCTTTCAAGGGTAAGGTCTGTCATAATGCTGGAAATCAGCCTAGGACTCCTCTGCTGTTACTTCTGTTAATGCTGGAGTGCCAACAGCAAAAAAACTGTGACTACTCAACTCAGGCTTCCACTCCTGCTGCCCTGGTGCTTTGCCCCTGGCCCTGTGCAGGGATGGGTACATATTTACTAGCTAGGACAGGCAGACACAAATTTCCGTTCACTAATCTTCCTCTGGCAGAGTGAGTCACCATAGAGAAAAGGTTGTTTCTGCTTGTTCTTTGTTCAGATTATAATCCAGTCAGAGCTCAAAAAAAGGCCAGGCCAGCACCTTCAACACCAATGACCATCTCTGTCCTCCCATAATAATGGAGGGAAACTTGGAGAGATTTCTGTAGCTTCAAGCTTTCTGAACGGAAAGATCTTCCTTGGAAACTACTTTGAAAGAAGCTGGCGAAGTTCCTGGTAAGAACTCAGCCTTTTCTGTCCGTGTTCCTCCATCTGTCAAAACAAGGCATAATCTTTCCCTGCTTCACAACAGTATTGGGAGGAATCGTCAGTTAACATGTTTACATCCCTAAAAATGATTTCCTATTCTAAATCACCTGGACTTCAGTTCTTAGGGATACAAACAGATCTCACCCTTCTTACAGATCTTTTCCCTCTTTTCACACATCTATATTCCTCTTTGCGTTCTGCTATTGCAAAACAAAATTGCTGCCAGCACTGCTCCTGTACACCTGACAGCAGTTTTAACAATCACACTGTATTTTCCAGAGCAATTAAATAATCAGCAAAGGAAAATAATTCTTCTTCAATTTCTGTTCTTCCTTTTTATCAGTGTTGGAAAATGTTTTCTACTGCTCACTAGTAAAATTTCTCATCACTGCATCAACTCCTTGGTATTGTCATGAAGAAAAATTTTTGCATGTATTTATAAGGCATATTTTAGTACAGTGATCTTTAAGAGAATTATTTGTGATTGAAACTGGAGTTATTTATGAACAAATCCATGTATAAATGTTATGTGTTGCCTATGTTTGCATGCTGCAGGACCTGTAGCTTTTTCTCCCAAAAGGCAACTTTCTCTGGAACAGAACAGAAGCAGACCAAAATATCAGCACTGTCTTAAATGTGAAGTATACTATCCAGCTGAAATTGCACAGGGAGCCTAAGAGAGCAAAATGATCTGGAAGCTCCTGTAATCAACTTCAAGCCAGAACTGGCAAGATATTTTTAACTATGACACAGTCTTGAAGATTCATTTAGGGTTGTAAGAGGTACCCAAATCAGGAGGTAGTTATGGTCCTGCTGCCTTCTCATCATCCAAGTTATCCTCCCACACACAACCTTGTCTGACCTGTGAAACAGTCCTTTCTTTTCTCCCTGCCATGATCCCTTTTACTCCTGCTCACCCTTGTCTCTCCTACTATAAAATTAAAATCTTGGCTTTACCTCATTTCCCCATATTATAAATCCCTTCCAGCTCTTTTCCAAGCTCCAAACTACTCCGCTATCCAGGTTTACTACAAGATGTTGAGAAACAGAAACATAAATGTAAACTGTATCTCGGTTTTTGAGAAGGACTTCCTAAATTCTACAAAAGTGAAGGTATTAGTGATCTTTAGCCACGCTCCTCAACCTCACAAAGAGTTTCTGTTTGAGATGCCACTGCCCCTTACTGCACACTCAAGATCCTTGATCCTGAAGCACAAGTAGGTAAAAAATCCCTAAAATCTTTATGAGGAAAATGCTTCTGTGGTCAAGTTTATTTTACTACTACAGCTGGTTTATTTGGGAGATGCATCACCACCAGATAAACAAGCATTGATAATATCAGCATCTGTTTAATAAATATTATACTATAAAGTATTGTTTGTTCACTATCTTCTTAAATAGAACGAGTTCCTGAAATTGAAAGTCCACTAACAAAGGGCACAAACAGAACAAGGAATCTGGCAGCAGAATATTTACTTTTAAACAATAGAGTTGTAAGAGCAACACCCTGTTATGCAGCTCAGTAGAAGGGTACTGACAAATACTGAATCATAAAATGCTCAGTCACTAAACCAATTTAATATGATAAAGTCCCCCAAATCCAAGCCATTAAACTAAAAGCCAATACAGGAAAAATGACGATAAACAATATTATATCATGGGTGGCCTTAATGCTGAATCTGGGATAAATTACAAGAAAAGTAATCACAGGAAATTTTTAACACAGAAAAAGAAATCTGAAAGGCAAGCACAATGACTGCTGTAACAGAGAATGTAGCAATTCCTAACACAACATAAAACTGTAGCATGCTTGAAGGCTGGGCTAAATTTTCCTCCGTGTGTTTTATGGGATTACAACAGAAACAAAATTATCCTGGTAACTTGAAAGAAAAAATGAGGGGCTTGTTAGACCAATTGATAAAGCTGGAAAGAACAGACAAGCTTCCAGGCATGCAGGTGCTTCTTCGGATCTGAAATAAAACCAGAAAACTTCAAAGCTAAATCCAGGTTAAGAACAATTGTGCTGAGTTAGGACATCTGCTTTGCTTCAAATGTTTATTAATTTCTTTTTTAAAGGCTGTAAACAATGACTTGGGAAATAAATTTATAATAATACAGCCCTGTAAATGGATTATTACATTAAAGCAGGCTTCCAATTAGAAAAGGATCTAAGGAGTAAAACTTACCCCTACAAATCTGCACAAAATCACGTGGAGTTTCCATGAGATTTAAAAACCTGTTTGCTTACATTGCTTTAGAAAATATTAATTGTTTTCTTAAATCTCTTAGGTGCTTTACTTTCCCTGAAAAAGGCAATAAACAAGTCAGGATACTGGCAAGGAGTGGGTACATGTGTGTCCCTGGTGCTTACACAAACCCAGCTGTGTCAGGGACAGGCACATTTGCCTGAACAGACCTGGTAACAAGCTCAGAGCTTGAGGTCTGACACAAACACAGAGAACGCCAGGCAACACTAAGCAATGCTCTGAGGTGACTCAGCTGTAATAGGTCTCTTAGGCTAGTCCTAGTAATGATGTAAATATAGTTTTCTAAGTTTGTAATTTGTATTTATTGAAACTTTTCACTGGAAAGGGTAGGGAACATGAATCAGAAAAGTAATATTTTGTTATTGGCCATTCAGCAATTTTTAAGCTGTTACTTTTCCAGTCATCTACAACAGTTTCCTTGTTTTTAGAATGAGTGCATGATATCATATCCTGAGCCCTTCCCTTTTCTTGTAGCCTTCTGAGGCACTAGGAGGAGTCCAGCTACAGTCATCATGTGAATTGGTCTGTAATACTAGAGTGGAGCTACCTCTGCCACCGTCCTCCTGCCTGCCTAATTCATGCTCCTTAAGGAATTGCTGCTCTAGGACGAAAGGCCCTTTAAGCACAGTGAGTATCAGGTAAGAGAGCAACAATTTATCTGGCTTGTAAAGGTGCATTGGAGAAAGATCACTTCTCTATATATTGACGTGTGTGTGCGGTTTGGGACACAAAGTGAAAGGAGAACTTGCTGTCATTATTTAATCACAGTGAGAAGTGAGAAGGGAGTTTCCTGGCCCATCTGGGGTGAGAAGAGGAACAGCAGCAACATGAGAGGCATTTGGGGTGCAGAGATTGGATTAAAGGTGTGGGTTTGGTGTAGGAAAGGGCTAAGGTACATGTGCTGTGCCAGGCAACACACCCAGTTGTTGGGGATAGACAGACAGGAAAAAACCAGCTGATAAAATGTACACACAAACAGCTGTGAGTGACCACATGGCACTGTATTAATGCTGGGTGACAAGCACCTCTTGTTTATTCTTTATCTGGTTTGATTTAAGGAATGCAGTAGTGTGAGCTAGTAATAAGCAAAATAAAAGGAGAATAAAAGAGCTAGTTCTCTTCACTAATCTCCACTCATCCCTAAAGCATACAGGCCAAGTAAACATTGACAGTGAGTCACTGACTCTTTTTAGTATAACTACATAACCTGTGGTGGCGGTGGTGTTATTTCTGCACTTCTCCATCTTGGTCTTTAGCTCTGAAATGCAGAGCTAAACGCTCTACCATTCTTGGTGGAGGGCTTAAGGTTTTGTCTAGATGTCTCTGAAATGCTAATTTGGTAGTAACTTGTTAACTATATCAGCAATATAGTTATATTTATAGTTATGAATAATGTTGTATGATCCAGAATTCACAGCATAACAAATGTTATAATGAAAGTAAATAAATGACTTGCATTTATATCCACCAGTTGATATTGCAGAAGTTATTTATATATAGAACATCTGAATTTTATTGTGCATGTTATCCTGGCAGAATACTAAACACTAACTTCATTCCAAAGTTGTAAAAGTTTTATGACCATGCTTTACATAAAGGCCTCAATCTAGTTTGAATGGAACCAACAGAAAGCAGCTGTGATATTTTTGTGAATATTTAAGATAACAGTAACCGGCTTCAAAAATATGCAAATAAATTTTGTCCTTGCTCCCCAAAAAAATTTTTGGTGAGGCAAGCAACTGTACAGGAAATACATAACCTTTTCTTATCTCCTTGATCACACAGCTTTATTTATTTTCATTTTGTTCACTATGGTTTTGATAGGCTCCTTCATAGGGTCATAGCACAGTGTTAGTAAAACACATGGCTTTTTTTTGTCTGCTAAACTGCATTGTGAGGTAAAAACTCTTAGGTTAAAAGCTGCTGGACCCTCTTCTGTTGCTGATGTAGTTAATTTTATGACAACAAACCTGATGTTTTCTACAACACAGTTACGGTAAAAGCAGAAGGATGCTCAAGACATGCTGTCTGCTGTTTGGTCTGGCCTCAGTAGCATCGGGATTGCTGTACTAGAGGTGACCATTAGTCCACTTACTCCAGGGTTCTGCCTCTGCCAGTGACCTGTACCAGGTGCTTCTGATACAGCTGCAAGTAAGTCCAGAGACATCGACTGCCAAATAGGTTTCACAGGAGATGTTTTTATATGCCTATCAGTTAGTAGTTGGTTTTTACTGTGCAACACAAGGGATTTGTAACTCTTTCACTTAATAGAATATCACAGAGGATATTCACATTTCCATGGAAATGTTTGTTTCTTGAATTCACTAGCTCCAGCCAATAGTGATGTGTGGTCATGAGTTAAAAACTGTGGGATTTTAAAAAAAGAATATTATTCCATTTCTCTATGTTTAAATTGTTGCCTTTCACTTCCATTAGATGTAAATTTGCTTATACATCATAGAAAAAACTCACTTTATTCTTTCAATTCTGTACTCTACTGAAGAGTGATGATATATTTTTATTCTTACTTATAGTTTGGTCTGTCTAATTTGTAGCTATGCTATTTTTCAATTTATAAACTCATTTAAAGGGCTTCACTCACACTTTGAGAATCCTAGAATATGTGATGTAGTCAGGCCACTGGGTTGATGAATCAGGACTTGCCCTTTGTGAAGCTATGTTGAATGTTCCAAATCACCTCTCTGTCCTCCATGTACCTTAGCATAGCTTCTAGGAGTATCTGTTCCATGATTTTCCCGACTACAGGTTCGTAGTTCCCAGAGTCCTCCATTCTACCCTTCTTAAAAATGGGTGCTTCACCTGACTGCTGTGACTTTTCAAATATCATGGAGAGTGACTTGACAACTTCTCATCAGGTCCCATAGTCCCTTAAATGTTCAGGTTTCTCAGAAGTTCACAAACCTGAACTTCTTCTCCAGTCCCCATCCTACTGGCCATCCACTCAAGATGTGTGGGAGGGGAGTTTGCCAGTGAAGACTGAGGAAAAAAATGTCTTGAGTACCTCAGCCTCCTCTTCATTTGTTGTCACCAGTTTTCCAGTCTTGATCATCAGGGGAATATGATTTCTTTGACCTTACTTTTCTGGCTGACCTGTAAAAGCCTTTCTTATTATTCTTTGAATCCCTTGCCAAGTTCAGCTCCAGCTGTGTCATGGCCTTCCTGACCCCATCCCTACAGAACTGGGCAGAGTGCCTATAATCTTCCCAGGATACCTGTCCTTCCTTCCACTGCCTGTGCATTTCTTTCTTGCCCTTTAGTTTGACCAGCAGGTCTCAACTCTGCCATGCTGCTCTCTTTCCTTCCTTTTCCTGATTTCTTGCACCTGGGTATTGAGAGCTCTTACTCTCTATGGAAAGCATCCAGATCTGCCAGCTCTGTTCTGCTCCCTTGTCCCCAGCTGCATTTTCCCAGGGGACAATAGTTTCCTGCTGCTAGCTCCTTGAAGAGCTGGAAGTTTGCTTTCCATAAATTCAGAGTCCTGACTTTGCTCTTCAGCTAACACATATCCCTGAGGACTGTGAACTCCAGCAGTGCATGATCACTGCAGTCCAGGCTGCCTCCAATATTGATGTCATCAATTAGCTCACTCGGGTTGGTGACCAACAGGTCCTGTAGTTAATTATTTCATTGTCATGCTTAAAAGATCCAAAGATGAAAGAGATGTGAATTTCCTTTATAGAAGCCACCTAACTCTGCTCTTGTATCCTGTTTATATATATCTTAAAAAATAAATTTTCCAGCATCTTATATCCAAGAAACGTTAGGTGCACAGGAAATATTTAATTAATTAATCCCACAAAGAGCTTGTGAGGTAGGCTCCCTCATTTTACAGGTGAGATAGAGAGTGAGACAGTTAAATTAAGTGGCTTGCTTAATATCACACAGTGAGTCAGTGGTAATGCTGAAAATAGACTTTGTGTCTTCTGGTTCCTTACCCTGTATTTTAATCATCAAACCAGACTTAACTCTAAAGTTGAATGAACTTCTTAAACTATTAAAATAATTGTTCTCAGTTTCATGTTGGAGTAATATATTTTAATCACCCAAGCAGCTGAAATACTTGCAAAAGTTTTCCTTACTCAGGACCTGCTTTGTCTTTCTTGTTCAGATATTTCTTCAGGTATCAGGTGAATATATTTTGTTTACACTGATCCTGAACTTCAAAAACCCACTCTAGCAAATCTCCACTTAAAACTCACAACAGTCTCTTTGCTGTCAATGTAGCAATGCTTTTTTTCATACTCTCAGCAACCATTCCACTTAATAATACCCATAGCTTTAATTAATAGAGCACAGTAAAGTTATTGCCCCACAGAAAGCAAAAGAAAGATTGCTGGTTATGCTGTCATGACCAAATGAAAATGTATCCTGAAGCACAAAAGAGCAACAGCATCTTAAGAAATATCTGCTTGGAAGTGCAGTTCTGAACTGCATGCTGTGTCCTCTCTGAATACACTGGTACAGAAAGAGATGTGACCCTTGCAAACTTGTTTAAATGCATAGTGCCCACGTTCAGGTTAATTATATGCTCCAGCAGCCTTAGAGCTTTCCTGAGCATAGCCCATGTATTTGTTTATGCTGATGGGACATATATAAATTTTTCCAATCCTCACTGTCTTACCTGTTTGATCGTGTTCTTCGTTATAGGATAGAACAAATGGTCCGGAAAATATGTACGTAGGTGTAAGACTGAAAGAGGCTCAGGAGAGGGAATGAAGGAATAATATTACCATGGCTTGCTCTCTGTTAAACCTGGGTATCGACACAGCTGTCTGCTACACAGCCTTATACAACGCTTTGTATCCTGCAGTACTTTTACTGTGGGTGAGATAAGCTGTGGTCAGCTCCAAAATTTTTATAGAGTTTTGCCACATGTAATGAATAGGATGTTGCTGTGCCAGCAGCCTTCCAACCTAATTACAATTAATTAACAGAATTCCTTCAAAATTCAGATGCTTCATCACCACTAAAGCTCCCAGGTGGCAAAATCAGACAGTAAGCATTGGCATGCTGTATTTATGAAAACAACTCTAAAGTAATTTAACATGTTGTACATATAAAGAAGGGAGTCACATCTTGCCTACCAATTACAGGCTAGACAGAATGTTTCAGGTAAGATGCCAAGGAGGGATGTTCCAAGGAGGCCATCCTTTTTCCTCTTTTGGGGTCAGTACTTCTAGTTTATCATCTTGTTTCCCTTTTGGGTTTATCTTCTCCTTAAAATGTTAACTATGAGCATATTTTACACTTTGCCACTAGGGCTCTATTGTCAGTGATCAACTGTCCAATCCTGAAATACTGGTCAGAGTACCACTCCAACTTTGCTTTTAGTTTCTGCTAGGGGATAAGATGTTTCTCTCATAGACTTCAGAAAACAGCCCAGTGCCAAGTGATGAGCAGTTTGCAGGACAGCACTGTGTCTGTGCCCATCTATCAGGGACAGAAATGCTGTCTTTCAAGGGGGTTTTTGAAAACCTGGGAGGAGTAGTCCAGTACAAACTGGGGAAGAAGACACTTCTGAGTCTTTCATACACTTTAGAACCAAACCCAAGAAAGCAATGCAAAGAATTGAAATTCTTTCAGGGCTCTTCACCTGTGTCTCCTTTTATCCACAGTTCCTATTATTAACCCAAATGTAATGGTAGTAATATATTAACCCAATGTATATATTGGGTTATATGTATATATCAACCCAAATGTAGTGGTAGTAGTGTTTGAGAAGCTGAAAATGTTAATCAAGCATTAGATAATATTTGTGAAAAACAGGGTTTAAAATGGAAATGTGCCTAGGTGTTTTCTTCCGTATTGGGAATAGGAAGAAGACTTTTGGTCTTTGTGTCGGATCAAAAATAGCCAAACTGGTAGAAATGAAATACATGAATGTTTTCAGCAACAATTCAGCTAATAGGTGTGAAGAATGAGTCAGTTTGAGAAAAGCAGAAATTGCTTGTGGATAATCTGAATGAGAATAGAGGATGCATAATAGAGTATGGCATTTGAGAAGAGCTCTGACAAAATAGGGGCCTTGAATTTTGAATGCAGGGAGTTATACTTGCTTCATCTATTACTGAAGAGAATTGAAAACAATCTGCCTCTATGATTAAGTGCATATTGTGCTCTTTTACATAGTTAACATTATTTAAGATCCTACTTTCACCAAAGACCTCAGTGTGTCCTGCCTGCCATACTGATCAGATTACTGGTCACTGCTCTGACAGGACTATCACAGCCTTGTTCTGTTGATTCAGCACAGAAACAAAGCATTTTAGGAATGTCAGTTCTTCAAGCAGTGGGGATTATAGGCATGGTAACAGTACATGTTTGTGAAAGGTATATGCTTGTCTGACTTCATTCCCAGTGACCTTAAGAGGAAAACAGGTACAGCCATAGTGCTACTCTGAAGAGTTCATGTAATTCATAGATTCTATAGTTCTGTATATTTGATTCACAGAACTGAGAAAGTGTTTGTGGTAGGTAGTATGGCGCTTACACACTGGAGCCAGAAAATGAAAGGGAAAAGAAAGTGTAAAGAAATACATAATGAGGGAGTTGACCAGTTTATTTCCATTGTGGAGGCACAGTGAAAGGGACAAAGCTAAGCAAGGGGAAAAAAAAAAATCCAACAGGAGTTACCTTAAACTATATTAGTCATAAAATGTGGAATTAGCGATGCAGGCAAAGTACTTTTTTCCAGAATTCCTTATTATGTGTAAATCATGGCACTGTAAAGATCCAAGAACCTTGAATAACACAACTTGCAAACTACCACCAGAATGTTTCTCACTGGAACTTCGTACAGCAAAACAAGTAGAAGTTGAAACTGTAAATATGGGGAAGAACTTCTCTCTTCAATAAAACAAGCGGTTTCTACTGAAACTAGTTTTGCTTGAGGATTAATTTGTAGTTCCAAGTGTCTTTCAGTGCTGACAGCTGAAGAAGGTAGCTTGGGGCCAGATTGTAATGTTCACTCCTTGCTCTAATGGGCGGATGTGTTTAATTAACCTTTGTTTCTGCAGAAGCAGACATTCTGGCAGGCTGTAGGAATGCTAAAGGAGGGAAACCTAAACAGCAGTGAACCTAGGCACATTCTATATATCTAGTATAGATAAAGAATGTTAATGTAGATAAATACTGTTTCCTAGGAGATAGGTTTGTATAAGCGATTTCTGTAAAAGAAATTTAACATGGTTCCCCCCTGCAGGGCTCATTAATTTCACAAGATCCAGCTATAGTCCCATACCCTTGGGACACTTGTCTCTCGTGTCTGGCTAAAGACTGCGCACAGTTCTTCAACTGAGGGTCACAAAAGCATATATTCAAGGTGGAAATATTCTGCTAAGTATCTCTTGGATAGAGTTAGACCTGACAGTCTCACTGCCTGTTCCACATCCTGCAGTGACATCTCCAGATACCACAGCTTGGACTGACCCTTCCCAGAGCTTCCTGTAAAGTGCAGATCTCGAGGTTTATAGCTAATTCTTCAAAAGGCATATGGCAAGTCTAATGCAAAGCAGATATCTTTTGCATAAAGTTGCTGAAGGCACTGTTTTTTTGCTTGAAAACTAAAGCACTGCAGATTACAATTCACACAAGTACAGCAAACTCCCTGGCCACAACATCCCTTGGCCCTAATCTTTCACTAAAAAAAAATCACCAACTTTGCACGAGTGTTTTGAAAGAATGCAAATCAGAGCTTATGGTCTCTGACCTTCACCAACTCTACTGCCACAATAGCATCATTGTTTTCTATCTCCTCCCCTTAGTAAGCAGCACCTTCCATTCCTCTCACTTCCTTTTTACTCCAAACCTTTCCATCTGAGAGGCTTTTTAAAGCTCTGCTTTGTCATCTGGTTTTGCTACTACTGTGATCTAAATGCCAAATTACTTCAGTCTTGGTTGTCTCAGTCACAGCCAAGACCCTGTTTTCCCTTAAAAGGCACCTTATAAGCTTGAATGTTGGACATCTCCTCTGTTCTTGTTGTCTTACACTCAAGGTATATTCCCAGCTGAAAGAAGCATTTATGTTACAGCATTTCTCTTACTAAAACTACACTGCAGCAACACAGTATCAATCATAAACAGTACTTTTCCCACCTCAGCACTGTGATGCAGAACTCTTTCCTTCATAATACTGTGCATCTCCAGGTTGCCACAGTACATAGGAACTAGTGCTAAGGGTGCAGTTAAGTCACTAAATTCCTAATCACATGCTTTTTCCACTGGGTTTCTGTTCCAGAATGAAGTGTTGTGACAACAAATGAAGTAACCAAGGAAAAATAAAACTGGCTACAATTGTCAGGATTACCAGCTCAATGTAATTCTTCAGCTTGTTTGTTTCTAGTAAGGCCTGATGATCCCAAAGGCCATAAACTGTGTGTTAAGCCCTTGGGTGGTGACAACTTCCTTTATAATGTTGCCCAGTGCCTGAGACTATAGAGGTAGGAGTGCACAGGCCTGCTATAAGCAGAGAGTGTCCTATTGCAAAATGCAGCCCACTGGCCAAATCTGGTCTGCAGGATCTTCTGCCTGGTCTGAAGCACCTTTACTATGGAAATTCCAAAGGGCAAGCTGCTGCCTCACCCCAAAGAAAAGGAAGGGAGGGAGGATTATTCTTTCTCCCGCTTCTGAAATGTGGGTAAGAAGAACACCTTGATACAAAGAGGTTGTTGCTGTACCTCTGTGTGAATGAGTTTGTGAGTGCTTGGACACTCTTTCATAGACTGTTGGCTTTTCACCTTGCTGGGCAGGTAAGAACAGCAGCATAATTTTAACATAAGTATGAGTTATCAAAACTGAGAGCTCTTGCTTAAATACAAGTTGAAACAATTTCTTTATCTTCAGGGAGACTCTAAGTAATTGACATGAGTGTAAATATCAGTTGAAACTTCTGTTCAGGAATAGTGCTACTGGATGTGTCCAGGGCTTGGCTTCAGCACACGCAGCCAGTCACAGTACAAGGGAAAGCTGTGCTAACTTTCAGTCAAGCTAAAGGGGTACCTCTCCTGATTTTGATCGATGGCAGTTAATTACATTTTTCCTCTTTGGGAGAAGTATACCGTTTCTTTCTTTTGTTCCCATCTCTGATAATGGCAAGGAATTTTTCCGAGGGTAGTCTTGGAACAAAACAGCAGCTCCAGGCACTCTGTAAGAAGCCAAATACAGGGGAAGGGTGGAGTGAAGTTGCTATTTGATAATAGGAATAGTCTACAAGAAAGTTTCCTTATCTCTCTTTAGTGCTTGTTTTTCAGAAAGCAACTGTGATGCAAAGGCAGGAACTATTCTTCTCTGCTGTAAAATCTTTTCTGATAAGATTTCTGGAAGAACTCACAATGCTATCTTCATTCAAATCCTTCCTAAGATGCATTTCTTCCATAAAGTGTTTCTATGCTAATCCACTAGGCGTTGCTCTTTACATCTTTAAAAGAAACAGAGTACTTAACCTGGACTGATTGTAGATTAAGAATTACTGAGTGCATGCATGGCCCATAGGAAAGCATAGTAGCTGGGAAGAATCTGCTGCCTTCTGGAAGTAGTTCTTTATATTGTGGTTTTAATTCTTATTGTGGGTTGTAATCTCTACAGGGAAGGGGTGTTTAGGCACCTTTGAGGCATCGTCTGTATCTGTAACTGTATGCAAACTAGCGAAGATCAAGAAGGAAACAAAAGTAATTTTACAATACAACTTCTCTCTGTCTTGAATAGCCATCAGATTCTATTCTGTCATCCCAATGTAAATCCAGATTTGGTGCTAAAGTCACTGGAATGGAATATGGTCATAGCTCTTGAAACAGAGAAGACTGAAGGAGAGAGGAGGCCAGTAATGCTGCACCTGTTAGATGATATTCCTATCATCCTAGACTACGCAAACATGAAATAAGCTTAGTCTGCTCTGTAGGACAGGCTGACTGTGCTACCTTGTGCTGTAGGCTGCTAATATAGCTCAGAAGTGCCCATCTGCCATGTGACAGCATATAAAGCAGTGGTTCCCAAATCAGCCTCACATATTTATGCTGGTGTTTGAGGCTGCATTAAATTCTTACTCTACAGTAGCAACTTTTTTCAGTGAAAACTTTGAGGAACTGCTGTGGTTTGCTCTGTGAAAAACTGGCTGGAAAGACTATTTCCTATGAGTCATCAGTGGGAAAAATCCATTATTACAGGGGTGAAACACATGATCGTGACAACTAGAACTGAAAAAAATACCTCTAACTGTAGGCATTTAGAACATACTCAGATTTTTGTAGGTATATTAAACATATTCAAATCTGCTGATAGAGCATATTTCAAACCCCAAAGTGTCAACATCATTGCTTTCCACAATTTCTTGTTAATCTATAGATCCAAAATATTGCATTGCTGTGTAATTATCACAACAAAGTTAGTTACAGATCAGTCCTTCACAAACAAAATACCCTCATCACTAGATAAAACATGGTGGTTATTTATGCATGGTGTATAATAAATGAGAAGAAAGAAATAATATTATTACATTCACCAGAAATGTCTGGACCCCCCCCCCTTTTTTTTTTTTTTTAACAGTTTGTGGACATCTGTTTGTGCTGAAATCTGGCAAGGAAGCCCTGCCAGTAGAGGCATAGGATGTTGCAGAGGTAGCAAGCTGGGAGCCAGGAAGGAAGGCAATGCTTCCTGACACTCTTAGCAAGCCCAGAGGAAGGAGAGCATCCTGCCTAGTCATGCTAAATCAGCTAAAGAGTCCCTAATAACACAACAAATCCCTTACGCATCCTTGTTTAAGCAGAAGGATATTGTGATGTGGTTAGGAAAGAGAAGCAGTGATTTTGTATGTGGCTGTGCAAAGCACCCACTGAATTTCACTCTCCTATACTGAGACTTCCCAATTTGTTTAAGAGAGCTGTGAAACGAAGAACCTGAGGACTTACCTGTCTTTGTTTTGTCTCCCTTTAACGAGCACACTTGTCAGTTTTCACCTTTTTGTGCTAGGCCACGACTTAAAAATTTATGCCATGTACCATCAAAATTCTCAGCTGAGAACTTCCTTCCTTTCAGCTGCACAACTACTGCATACCATTTGTTAATTTGAGAATTTCAAATATATTTAGTGTGAATAAGTGGCAGAGTTCAAGAAACCATGGTTCTCTGTTTATACACAGACCTGCCATATCCCCTAAGCCAAGGTGATTCCATTCGGATCCAGAAAGGGGTATTGGAGTTTAGTCTCTTGTGCCCTAATAGACTTTTGGTTCTTGTCTAACAATTGCCAGTTCCACAGATAGTTCTTGTAATATTAATATTTTCAGCAGCCAGCCGACACTAACCCCATAGTTTATTGTTTTAACTGTTTACAAGTGGATTTGGTTGTCACAGTCTTTAGACAATTTGACACAAATGGTAGCTTAGATGACAGATTTAAAGCTGTCAGCCTCATGGAGTGACTCCATACAGAAGTTATGAGCAATATTAAATTGCAAAAAAGCTTGTAAAACCGTTGTTAAATAATTTTAATTGAAACTGGCATATGCTCAAAACAATGTAAATAACAAGGTTTGCAGACGAGAATGCATTAGAAAACAAAACAAAGCAAATAAACCCACAACAAAAGTCTTAGATAGGAAAAACGTAAAAAGAAGAAAGGTGATATTTCGCTAAATTCTCAGGCTACATTTCATTACTGTTACTGTTGCCATTTATCAAGGACTTTCAAGCCAGTTCTGATATTTCTCCCCAGCTCTGATATTTCTCCCCAGCTCTGATATTTCTCCCCTCTGTGTTTGTAACTCTGACTGTTACATTCTCAACTGTCATGTTCTTACCTAAACTTTCCCTCTTAAAAGTTTCTTTGTTCACATTAATTTCTGGTCAGATTTGAATCAGCAAAGCAGAACACTTCCTGTCCTTGGGGTGGGGATGAACTCATACTGGATATGAGGAGCCTGTGTCAGCACTAACAGGATGCAGACCAGGAAGTTGTGCATTTTATTAACAGGAACAAAAGTGGCAAAGTTTTGGCAGAATTAGAATGAAATATCTGTTCATTGAACAGAGTAAGAACTGGAACTAAAACATTTTTTTTTTATATATAACTGAAGCAAAGTGGTTTGGTATATTTGGAAAACATCAGGAGTGTATGAGTAAAAGGTTCAGCTCAAAACCTAGGGATGGAATGAGAGCTGTAGCTGCCCAAATAACTGGAGCTTTGTCTCCAGCACACTGAAAAAGTGTACTTTGGTGAGTTGAGAGAGCAAATGAGTTACATCCTGGAGCAACAAGCCATGGTCGTTCTACTAACAAATGAGTAGTCAAAAGTTTGGAATTAATAAAAATGGAGTTAGAATTAATATTGGTCAGTAAGTAGAAAAACTGATTCAAATTCTCCTGCTGGAGCAAAAGGCACGCTTCTGAGGGAGCTAACAGTGCACATGGACCAAAATACAAATAGGAAATAGCTCTGTGGCGTGGATCTAAAATAGGATCATGAGTAGCCACAAGTGTGGTGCCTTCTAATGTATTATAGCTCTGTCTGCTGCTCAGCACCTCCTAATCTGGGCTAGCATGTTTTCAAGCCTCTTTCAGCAGCAGCTCAAGAGTGTCTCCATTATTGAAGCCCATGACAGCCTGGTTGTTTAAAATTTGCTAGATGAAGAAGGAATGTGCATCAAAAAAAGCTGAAATGTTTTATTGGTCGGCTTTACAGGTTGGTGTTCCTGTTAATTATGGCTTTCCACTGAATGAAGTCTCTGGCAGGGATAGGCGAGCATGGTCATCCATTAGCAGTCTGGAAAAGCACAAAAAGCCTCATTTTTTCCATAGCCAAAATAAATATATAGCTTGAGGGAGATGAAAACCATATTTAAAAAAAAAAAAATCTTTACCTGATTCTACTTTTTAACTGCCTTGTTTGCATGACAAGAACTAAGAAACAAAACTTCCATAAGATACATCAAACCTTAATGATAGAAAAGCTGGCTATGGCCTGATGGAACTGAAAATGTTTGTAAAATCACAGCTCTCTCTGGGCAAGGAATTATAAGAATTGTAAAGATGAGCTCATTTTTAGTAAACTATTAAAGATGAACCCTGAAGTTTAAGGAAATTCGAACTCCATGAGCAGAGTAGTGCTGCAATCCTTTTTGCCATGATTCAGACCCTATTTAGAAATGGCAACTTAGTCCTATCTGCATTAATATCATACAACAAAGTAAGGAAGTGCAAATCAGCTAAATGGCAAAGGAACTGAGTTTTACCGTCCTTTCCCGAATTGAAAATTATCCCCAGAAAACCCTTGGAGAGGTATAAGAAAAGCCACAAGGAAAGTTTCTGAGCTGAAAAGTCAAAGAAGACCAGCTGATCCAAACAAAGGATTCTTTATATGGTAAAAAGAGGGAGTCCAGCATGGACGTGACATGACTATTGTGTTTTGCATTTGACATAATGGATATCTCCAGCTACAGTGGCCAAATCCATAGTATTCTTGCTTTCCAAAGAGCACGGAGGGCCTCTCTTTTTTGGAAAGATGTGGCAGCTGCCACAATATTATATTACTATCTCAGGTTTGCTCTATATAAAGATCTTTTCTAAATTTAAGTAGGAAATAACTTGTTGGGTTAAAACATTTGTCAAGAAATGATAAATTGTTAAACATTTAGGATCTTCCATTTACTTTGCCCAATTCCCAGCTATATACCCGCCTTTTAGCTGTCTTGCATTGTAAATTAATTCTTGCTAATAAGTGGAAGAGCTAAGATCACAAACATCATCTACCACTCTCTCAAGGCCTTTGGCAAAAGGACTGGGGAGTGAGCCTTTGGGGAAAGTAGCATCTTAAGCTGTTACAGTAATATTGCCAGATCTAACACTGTCAGATCCCTCCTCTGAATGTAATCTGTGCAAGCCAACAAGTTCAGTGGGAAACTTACAGGAAATAATTTAAGAAGAGAGTATCTTGTAAATACTGCTCTTCCCCTTAAATTGAAAGAGGGAAGAAAGGAGACAGTAGGAGCCTTTCCTTTCAAATCAGAGGAAGAATAATGATCCTTTGTATGCAATGTCTTAGGGAATACAGCATCCATTTTGTGTGTAGTAAACCAGACCTTAGTACCTTCTCTTCTGAGGTGATCCGAGCCCATATCTAGTAGGATAATGCCCCAAATAATAAGCCAAAGACTATACTATGCTAGTCAAGGGGTGTACTTATACCTAGTTGAAGCTGGGAATACTATTTTCACACGGAATACTGTTTTCTAAACCAGAGATGGTACAAGCAAGAGTGATCTATCTTAGATAAGGGTTACAGCTCACACTGAAAGGTCCCTGCTCTCATTAAGATGTCACAATTTATATTGACTATGCAGGTGGCATCTGTGCCTTTGCAATTCAGCTTTTCTAGCTTCCATTGGTGGGCTTACAATGTCTGCTTAGCATTTTCCATCTATTTCTATGAACCAAGCTTGCTTATGGGACACTATAAATTAGCAATGCTAGTTTTTAACATTAAAAATCTCAAAAATTAATTAACTTACAGTCACATGCATTAGAGTTTAACCTTGAGATTTTCAGACCAAAGTCTTCTATTGGTCTGGAGAAGGGAAAAACACGGTCTGCAGAAACCCATTCTCAAAGAGAGTTTACTTTCCTATTCTTTTCAGCTGAAATAATGATGATCACAATGCTTCAGTATGAAGTTAATTTTTACACTATACAAGCTGTCCTGAGGCCAAAAATTAATTTGACATTTGCTAGGAAACACCTCACTAATGGCAACTCAGATTTCTAAACTGACACTGAAAGTTTTCAGAATAATCTCCCTAACTAATCGGTTTCCATCCCTTCTCTAATTCCAGTAATATAATTGTTACTCTCCAAAGCTAAGAACAAAGAGTAGATAATCAAGTGACACGGAAAACACCATGAAAAAAACCACATCACTATAAAATCCAGTGCTCACAAACAGCAATGTCTCAGATGGTGCTGCTTGAAATCAGACCACTAGTGTCAGGGCTAATTCTACGTTTTCAGTTTTGAAAGATTCCACAATAATTTGATGTGTTGTGTACTGCTTCCAGAGAATGGAAAGATATGATTATAGGCCATGTCTTCATTATGTGGCCATTTCTGTAGTGATTAAATCTGTATCAATTGGCATTTAGCCTTTTGCAGATGTTTTCACAGATGGGAATTGGTATGGAAGGAAAAAAAGGAAGGGGAAAGCAGTCCCCATACGTCTTATGACCTAGTTGTAATTCCATTTAAAATGTTAGAGAACTATTGCATTGAAAAAGGAAAGCCTAAAAAAATGACAAGGGTTATAAGGGGAATAAATGTAGTTATGTGAGCCAGATCAAACCAATTCATTTTCTGCTACTCAAAGTCTGATTAGGAAAAATAGGCTAAAGGTTTGTTGTTGCCCTTCAAGAAATCCAGGTTGAAGATGAAATTCATGCCTGAATGCAGAGAAGCAATTTGGAAAAGTCAGAGTTTGATTTATTGTTCTCTGAAAGGTTGTGCAAAGCTTCTTACTAAAGATCTCAAAGTTACAAAGAGTTGGTTTGTATGATTCAGGGCAACCATAGTTCTCAAGAACTCTTAGAAGATACAGACATAAGCTTGCTCTCATTTATGAAAATGTCAAAACAAGTAAACAAGATTTGAGAAAACCAAGATATGACAGAGTCCAATAAACTGTAGTTGATAAAAAAGTGTCCAGAGAAGCCATTCTTTGGCCATTCTGCCAAAGACAGAAAATCTGTAAGGTCTTAAAGCATGCTCCTGCAATGAAAGGGAAAAGAAAAACTAAATTAGAGCAAATGTTCATGCTTCCCAGCAAAAAACTTCTTCTAGGCAGCAAACACTAGATGAATTTAGGATTTCAGTTATTTATTTTGAGGAGACTAGCCTCAGTAGAAGGGTGGGTGGATTTGCTTGTGAGTACATAATGCAGTTCTTTTATGCTGTAACTCAGTGTAACTCCAGTAAATTTTGGGGAAAAGCAGAATTTCTGACTCTTAAACACTATTTTAGTTATGTATAATCACAACAGCTTCAACTGTTAAATTAAAATGTATATGTACCTACATATATATGCATCTCTCTCCCCTCAAAGCTTCCTTTCTCATTATATTTCACCTTTGCTTACTCATTACCCACAGTATCAGAAGCCTCAACTCAGAACTTCCTGGCTCGTGGTAATTATTTCAGTCTTTACTGCAGTGTTTCTGTTTTATTTTTATGGTATTTCAGCAATACATCATAATGAAATAACAAAACTTGAGGATTGAATAGAAGCTTGGCTGTAGGCTTGAAGTGTCTGATGGAGTCCTGTACTTATGGAGGCCAAGGTACATTACTTTTGCAGACTGAGGACCCCACAAAGCAGTACAGCTCCTCACGAGCTTTTTCTAAGGAACGGGAAGTTTAACGTAAATTACAGCAGAATATAAAAGGCAGTGGGGGTCTTTTTGTTTACAATGTATTTAAGAATGAGTTAACAGGTTGAATATTGATGAAACATACCAATATATTGAATACTAAATTGCTACTAATGACTTAATTAGCTTCTAGCAAATAATCTTTTCTAAAAAACTAATCTCCGACTCTTCTGACAGGTCCTAAGTATGTGTTACTGTTCACTGAAAAGATAAAAAACAATGCAAAAGGCAGATTGTTACGGGATACAAATCAAATCTATTTTGAAATTACTTTCCTTAATCCTCTAATGTAAGGTATATTGTACTCTTATTGATTTAACATGGGAAAAAAGGAAAGGCTCTTTGTAGACTGTATTAGGTTATCAGCCACAAGTAAAGTGTCTTTTCTGGAGAAGAAGGCTGTGTAAACTAACACAGGAGCACTCAGCTCAGAAGTGAAAATTTTCTCTAATGCAGCAATATTATCCCATGACTGTATTAAGTGCTTAACAAGATCTCTAATTGAGAATAACGTAATGTCATAACAATGTGATATTACATTAATAGATTCATAGACATAAACTTCCTCATAAATTTCAGTGGTGCAATAAGTTCCTACAGCTTTCCTACAATACTCAATCCACTTTTTTGAGGCTTTCACCTCTGCATTGAAATACAGCAACTGATGAACAGTGAAGTGTTATGTGGTGCAAGTTTAGGGAGTAGTATCTGTAGCAAAGCACAGCTGAAGAGGAATTTTAGTAGAGAAAATCTGCAGCCATTTGTTCCACCTTCAAATCCGCTTCACACAGAACTTCCAGAAGAGATTTTCCATTCAAGTTCACATTCAGACCTTCTTTAATTTAATATTTGCCATCATGATAGTGCAGAGTTGTGTTATAGTTGCAAGATAAATCTAATTTTTTTAGCCACCAAGTCGGATCAGAGTTTATTCTAAAAAGCATGGCATTCATGAATAGGAAAAATACTATCATAACAAAAACTGTATTATGAAGTTCAGTTCCCAAGACCCTCTCCTAAACTGTGAAGTGCTTGAGAAAAAAAAAAAAAATCTATTTCTATTTAAATGGTGAAGGGGCATCAAAACTCCCAAATGTTTGCATAAAATTTTGTGTTTAAACATGGAAAAGACAAAACTGCATTGATAACAGTGAAGATATGAGACTAAACATGAAGGGCTTTCATGGCCTCAGAATGTGTTTGCATAAAAATTTGCAGAAGGACATTTTAGTCTCATTCTAAGTTACATCAACCTAATTAGAGGTTGTGGACAGAAGTAGGTACTTAAAAATTATATAACTTTAACTGAGAATTCTTTCTGAAGTATTGTTCCCACCCTTCTAGAATGCTGGTTGTTATAAAAGCCAGTAATTTTCATTATTAATTTAATATATTTGTCTGTGATTTAATCTCAAAAATTTGATTAAAAAATATTGGGGCAAGATCTGTTAGCATGTATTTTTTAAGCATGCTCAAATCACCCTCTATTCTACAGGGCAGCACTGTTCAGCTCAGGGAGGTAAATCCTCAACAATGGTAGCTGCTTGTCATTCTGGAGAAATCCCCTGCCTTATCTATTTCTATAACAATTCACATTTTACCAAACTGGTTTCAGTGGGATCCGTAAGACACTAAAGCATGCTTTCTACCCTACATATAACTGGTAAAGCTTTACTTAATGTATCTGCTTCAGCAGTACACTTCAGGAAACATGGACCAGCTGGAGGGAGACCAAAGAAAAAAGAGAGTGACTGGCAATTAGGAAACATGACCTAAAAAAAAACAACTGCAAAAACATGTGTTATTTGAAGGACTAAAAGACTTCCGAGGAGTGAAAGAAATAAGGATTTTTTTAATGTTTAGTGTATTGATGTAAAAAATGAAAAAAATCTGATTGCTATGTCCAGCATGCAAATAATGAATATGCTGTAACAGCAGAAACTGACATTTAAAGTAAATGTTGTTGTTTTTTTCCTTATGATAAAGTAATTCAGCATTTTAAACAAACCGGTATGATGATAGCACAACCTTAACCGTGTTTAAAAAATTGCATGCCAAAAATTATATATTTATAACTAATCTTGCCTTTGGGCCATGGAATGAGACTACTTGACCTCTTATGACTCTCTGTTGAACTTTTATTTTCTTTTGATTCTTGGCTATGAAGTTATTTACAATAAACTTAACTCCTTCTGTAAAGGCTCCAAGATCAGGCCCTAAATCTGTCATGGTGTTGATAATCATGACGATCAGAAGTGTGACACTTGTAAAACTGGAATGTGAAATCCCTTACCTCACAAAATGTCAGTGAGAATCCCTTTAAGAATGACCCTGTGATATGATCCTGACAAATCCCAGCTGTATCTGAAATGGAAAGGTTATTTGACAGTGAGCTTTATTTTAGTGTGGTGACTTCCGGCTGTCTGTAACAAAAATAAAGTCAATGATATAGTCAAAACACCCTAATCTCCTAGGAGGCCAAAACCAGTCATATTTCATTTACTATCACTTGTTTCAGATAATCTTTAGTTTATTGCTTAATGGTTCTTGAATGCTGAAATTCATAAATGATGATAAGGTCAGCAGCATTCTCCTAAGTATACAAATAATCTGTAAAATGTAGGTTTTTTTAGACTATCCATGCCCAAAGAGAAAATCACCTTTGACTAAATTATTTTTATTTTAGAACTAACCCTGTCTGAGTGCACATTGTGTACATGTACCTCTTCTTACAAGTTGTCTGAGCCTACATTGGCAGCTGAACTCTGCGCATAGAAAAAATTATGCATTTTGAGAACAAAAAAGACATCACAGCATTCTAGATAGCACAATAGGTTTGGATTTTTTCCACGTTCCTCAGTTTTTCTTCTGTTTCCCCAAGCTTTCTTCTGTTCTCCCCAGTCTTACACTAGCATTCATTTTGATTGAAAAATGGTTTTAAATGTAGGATAAAAAAATTACAGTGGCTTTAGATTGAATAAATTAATGAAAACTTATGGATCTGGTTACCTCCACTGAACCACTGCTTTGTGCCGCACAGGTGTTGTCAGGAACTGGTCTTGTGTAACTAAGAACTGCTTCAGAGAGGGACAAAACCTTCCTGCTGCTTTAGCCTGTTCTTATGTTACTGGCACAGCCTCAGTGCAGGAGATGAAGCAGGACCACGTCTTTCTCTCCAGTGACCCTTGATTTCTTTGTGGTTATTACTGGCCCCTTTTCCTTGTAAACTGAGACTGGGGTAAAAGCTGTGAATGAGGTACCTGTCATGCCATAGTCCCTCGATAGCATTCAGATGACAGAATTCTCTGCCTCTTATTTCTCTTATTTCTAGAGGCTGCAAATTACATCACTAAATCAGCAAAGATTGACTTCCTAGGTAGCACTGATTCCCTTGCAATTCAAGAACCTCCCTCCAGTTTCCTCATCACTGCATATACCTTTCTCCTTACCCCTGAGACTACTGTTACCTGCTCCCTGCAGGAACAGCCCTGTAGAAGGGAGATTCCTTCTATCATTTGCAGCCTGCTAGGCCTTACAGTTCCTCAAATAATTTTTTCCTGAATGGGCTCCTTACCCGGTTCTTCTTGTAGTCACTCGTGTAAAAAAAAAGAAAGAAACAAAACCAGGCCAGAGATGCTGAAACACTGTCAAAGGAGAACTGGGTGTGCAAATGGTGGGAATAGGGCTATATGTCTGGGGTTTACACCTTTCCCATCACGAGTTTCTGGAACTGATTTTGGCTAATTCTTGTTCCAGCTAACCATCTTTCTAGAATACATTTCTACTTATAACATAGAACTGCTCAGAAGGGAAGTATGAGTCCTAATCTTTGCAAAGAAATAATATTTACTGTTCAGTCTTCCCACCACACTTACTGTTGTTTATGACTCTGGCAGTGACACACAGTGCCCTGTTACATTCTTAGTGGGCTAGAAACTAAATATATGCATGAAAAATACTGTTCCTAGCTCAAGGAATTTGCAGTTTAAAACATGTTATGGCAAGATAAAGCAAGAGCTGTAGACAATTTTTTCCATCTCTACTGAAATTTTACTTGTTTAGAAAGTGAGTGTTTATTGTCTGCAAGCCACATAGAATAAAATAAATGTAATACAAATGACAATGAAAAGGAATTTTCTCTCCAAAATTGTTCTATAGAATTTTTCTTCCTAAAGTACTGAAGCAAAAAATATATCTGTAACCATGGAGATTATACCAGGCAACATGCATAATAATTCAAACTGTGGCATCACACAAATGTTCTTTGTCATGAGTGGATTACTACAAAGAAGTAGGTTTCCCCTTAACAATTTTCAGAAGCAGGATAGATGTGGTTCATTTCTCAACCTTCCTTTTTGCAAGGGGGAAGGGGAAGTGTCAGCACTGTGGCAAGTGCAGTGGAGTAGTATTTTGTTCAGTTTGAAAAGACCCAGCTTCCCAGGTTCCTGGGAGTTTTGAATCAGATATGATTTGCTGAAAATATTTGTCTTCTGTGAATAGTCACATCAGAGCAATGAATCCCACCACACATGGCACAAAAGATATCCATGGCAAAATATAGTTAAGGATAAATAGTAAACAGTTCAAATTAATTTTTACTTTTTTTGTTTGTTTGTTTGTTTATTGGTTTGGTTTGATTTTAAGACTACATACAAGTGTACAAAATCTGTATTAAAACCATTTGTGCTTAATCCTGGAAATACCAAGATTTGGCTAATTTCAGCATTAGCTATAAAACAGCATTCCTTCACGTTTGGCAATATTTCTTTCTCTACTTATTCCTTCTCTGAATGGATGGCATCAAATAGCAAAGAGCTCTCAATCTGACAGTTTCTAATGCAGGATGAATATTGATGTGGCTCTTAGTCTGATACAATCTATAAGGCAGAGGGGGAAAATTGCTGCAATCAGGACCTTTCATAATTCATTAATTTCATAATTTCACTTTTTCACCCAAAGGGTTAACTAAAATCTGGTGGTTTGCAGTTGTTTGAGTTAGGAGGAGAAACTGATGATGATGCAAGGATGATGTAAATCCTGTTAACTTACAAAAAATGTAGAAAATGTTGTTTCCTCAAGACAGGAGAAATTAAGAAGATATGTCCTTTTTATGCAGTCCTGAAGTCCTCAGTTGTTTCTCAGAGCTCTACACCTACTTTTTTTTCCTGCCTCTGTAACTTCTTTTTTCCAGTTCCTGGCATTTTTTACCAACCCCGAAATTATATGTTATGGTAAATGTCTTTCCAATTCCTCCTCCATCTTATTTTGCTTTGGTAAGAGGCCACTGTTCCAACTATCACTTCTATAAAGCTGGACTTTTTCTTTCTTTGCATTTATTTTAAGTGACAGGCCTTTTTTATGCTCTCCAACTTGGAAATGCAATTTCATCCAGCCACCAGTGGATAGGGGTTGAATGTAATTAAATTCTTTCCCTTTCTTTTCTGTAGGAGGCTACAAAGAGGCCCACTGTGAAAGCAGGAGTTAACACAGTTACTTAACACATTACTTCTGTCCCAGAGGAGCCGAACCCTGCAGAGATCAGTGGTAATTGTCATTTCCATCATTGCCCAGGATGGGTGTTTTCATGCAAAGAATGTTTTTCTAGAAGGAATAATTTTACTCAACACATTCATTCTTAAATTTAGTGTGTGGAATTCAAATAGGTCAACATTTATATATAGAAAAATTAACCAAATTAAAGCAATGTGAAAGGTATGTTTTACTTTGTGACTTGCCAGATAGAGGTGCCTGACCATGTGATGAGCAGCATTAGGATTGGCTAGAGAGATTTTAGATTTGGGAACTGATAACGATTTGAAAAAATAGGCATAGTAAATACAGCAATAGCCATTATTTTCTTTTCCTGAGAAGTGAAAACTGCTCTGTACAGCACACATGTGACATTATTGCAGCACAATGATTTAATAAAGCACTTAGCACTCCCAACCCTTATGAGGCAAATCAGAGACACTTCCACTCCTTTGCCTTCTGAGTTCAGATTTAATTTCTGCATTCCTTGATAGAATTTGCACTACAATGTATGGTGCCTTTAAGACAGAGCCCTTCCTAACTTCTTTTCTTCCCTCTGTACTTGGCACTGGTGAGGCCACACCTGTGTCCAGTTCTGGGCCCCTCCGTTCTGGAAGGATGCTGAGGTTCTGGAGCATGTCTGGAGAAGGGAACAGAGCTGGTGAAGGGTCTGGAGCACGGGTACTATGAGGAGTGACTGATGGAACTGGGGTCATTTATCCTGGAGAGGAGGCGGCTCAGGGGAGACCTTATCACTCTCTACAACCATCTCTCTACAATCAGTCTCTTTTCCCAGGCAACCAGCCACGGGACGAGAGGACATGGTCTTAGCTGCAGGAGGGAAGGTTTAGGTTGAGCGTTAGGAGGAATTTCTTCACAGAAAGGGGTGATTAGACATTGGAATGGGCTGGCCAGGGAGGCGGTGGAGTCACTGTCCCTGGAAGTGTTTAAGGAATGGCTGGACGTGGTGCTTGGTGTCATTGTTTAGTGACATGGTCGTGTTCGGTCACAGGTTGGACTCGATGATCTCAGAGGTCTTTTCCAAAATGACTGATTCTGTGATTTCGTGCTTCTTTTGGGTCAAATCGAGGCAAACAGTGCTCGGGGAGAACGGGCAGAGGTAGCAGTGCGGTGAGGAGACCCTGCCCAACCCTCCGGCTGCTCCTCAGGCGAGCCCGACCCCCCCTACCCTCACAGGGATCGACGCTCTTGCCCGCCCCCGGCCCCGCCCCCCGCGCTCCCCGCAGCCGATTGGTCCGCGCAGCGCCACGTGACCGCGGGGCGGGCGGGCGGGCGCGCGCTCGTGGGGAGCCAGGCCCGGCGGGAGCGGCGCCGGCGAGGGCGGAAGTGCGGGGCGGGGGCGCGCGGGCGGCGGCGGCGCCCCCTCAATGAGAGCCGGGGGTCGGCGGCGGCAGCAGCGGGTACAGCCGGGCTGGGGGGCGCAACCAGACCGCGGGGCGCAGCCGGGCCGGGGGGCACAGCAGGACCACCAGCCGCGCCGGAGCCCCCAGGTGAGAGCGAGGAGCGACCCCGGGATCCACCCCCGCCATACCAGCCCTGGACAGGTGGGAGGGGGCTCAGCCGTTCCGACCCCGCGCCCCCCGTGAGGGGAGGCGGGAGCCGCCGAGTCCTGGCGCTGCCCGGGGACGGGCTGAGCGCCGCTGTGTCCGCGCTCTGCGGAGGGCGAGGGGAGGTGTCGCCGGGGGTGCGGGGCAGCCTCTCCCCGCGGGGGGCGAGGGGAGCCTGCGGGTTCTGCCCCGGGACGCGGCCCCTGGTCCGCGGGGGAGCCCCGGGGTGCGGGCAGGGGTAGCGGCGGTGACCGCCGGGCCTGCGCGGGGCCGCAGTGGGAGGCGGGAGGCCCCGCTCCTGCGGCTCCCGGTGCCGCCGGGTTGAGGTGGGGCCGGGGGACAGCGATGACTCGTATCTACAAGTGGGACTGGGAGAGGGAGAGGCCGAGGAGGAGCCGGCCTTGAGCCCCGGCTCTTCGAGCGGGTTCCTCCCGTGCCGGCTGCCCTGCCTTCCTTGGGCTGCCCGCGGATAAGTGATAACGTTTTGTCTGTGCGAGATAAACGGGGGGTTTGGGTGCTGTCGGTCTCAGCCGAACCAGAAGTTCCTGAAGGATCTTGTTTTATCTGGGCAGGTTCTCTCTGTGCTGGTCTTTATCCTCCCTGCAGCCTTGCGGGTGTAGATCTTGTAGGAAGGGAAGGGTGGTGCCTGAGTGTGACCTTACCTGGAGAAGGGCAGGGACAGAGGTGAGGCAAAGCAGCCCAGTCCTTCCTGAACAGCTGAGGGAGGCCTAACTCGGTCATTCTGCTGGAGCCCTGTTGAATCGATTCTAATCTGAGAACAGGAGACTTAGTCTTGAGTACCCCTGGGTATTTTCATGGTGGAAGGGAACAAGAGGACTATACTTGCACTAGGGTCATCCTTGCATTTTTCAAAGCTGTAGCCTGCAGTCTAGGTAGCTTTTGTGGTTTGTGGGGGTTTTTTTGTTTGTTTGTTTGGTGGTTTTTTTTTTGTTTTGTTTTTTTTTTTTTCTGAACTGTCCAAATTTTACTTCTCTAGTTCCGAGATCCTCGTTTCTCTTGTGAGGGGCAAGAAAGTGCCTGTCTATTCCAGGGCATCCTTAGAGGTGTGATTTTCAGGAAAATCTGTCTTTTTTTAGATACCTTAAACACCTTCCTCCCAATTGACGTTAAAGTGACAGTAGGAACTAACAATTGGGAACCAGACTTGTGTTTCTTGGAAGTGATTTGCCTGAAGGCTGAAAATAATTTTATTACAGATCCTTGTGGGTCCCTTCCAAATCAGAATATTCTGTGATTCTGTAATTTAATAGTAACAGCTCAATTTTACTTGACAATAGCATCTTTATAGTTATTCACATATAGGACACTTTTTAGATTAATTTTACCTACTGCTTCAGTCACTTCTGTACACTGAACATAGGTTTGTGCTTACAATGAGATTATATGAACTTACCATGGTGACATTTTTTGCATTTATTTCCTGTATTAAATACTCCATTTAAGAAATAGAAAAACCTTCAGACTGCTCCTGTAAATCAGTTTCCTATATTAGACTTCTAGTAGTAAATTGTTTTACACCTCTTTTGGAGTAGGCCAACTTGATGCTGTTTTGCATGCCTGGAGAAAAGTGAAGCTGACCTATTTTCACTGGTGTTATGTATATGCTGCAGAGGAATTTGTAGTTTGAAGATTTAGCTGGAATGCTTTACAAAAGCTCTAACTGAAAGCTTAATTTGACCAGACAATACCCTTTTTTGGCCCTCCTTTAAAACTCTCAAACTTGTCTCTAATTGTCAGTGCAGTGGTACTGGAAATCTTAGTAGAAGAGCAGTTGAGACATTTTGATCAAATCAAGTCAGTGATGATGGGACCCTGCCTAGACAACTCGGATGTGTACGCTGGAATCTTGAGTGGTTTATAGTTCCTGTGATCTAATGCCTCTTTCAGGCTCTAAGCTTTTTCAACAGCAGCTTAATTGATTGAGCACTACGGTTATTTGACCAAATGCTGAATAAAATGGCTTGCTTCTCTGGCAAGTGTTGGTGTCCAAACTTCATAAGGAACAAAACTGTCCTGTGAACACAGCAGAAATGGCCATGTGACGCAGCAGAACAAGCTCTGGGATCACGATTTGGGAATCTGGTTTGTAGTTTGTTCTTGTCCTGTTGCTTTGTAAACTCTGTTCCGTATCCATGCAGTGGATCATTGCACTTTATAATTTCTTATTGATTATATTCAAACTCCATGTGACTGATTAAGTGAATTGCTTTCCATTACACAATGAATTCTTGTGAATTAATAGCCTCTGTTAGCAGGGGTACTGAAGGAGCTTGTTTCTCATGGCAGCTGTGCAGGCACTCATGGGAATGCACGTGCAGAGTGGTGTCAAGACAAACAGTGCCTAAGGTCAGTAGGTGTCTTGTGCCTGTAGCAAACAGCTTGGGATGGGAGTAGTGGTCTCTGGGGTTTGACTGAAAGGCAGTGGCTGGGGAGGCCACTGAAGAAGATAAACATAAGTGCTTGCTGCTTTTTGCTCCCTGTGTGCCTGACTTCAAGTAACTTTTGCCTGATGGACTTACTGATGCTGATCCTAATTATCAGCCAGGTTAGACAGCAATGGTGTTCTCAAACTCATTCTGTCTTGATTTGGAAGTGCTATCCTGCTGATGAAAACCTGCAGTTCTTTAGACTTTTTTTTTTCTCTCTTCATCCATCTTCCACCCCCATGTCTCTGCTAACTGTTCTCACCACTGTCAAGCAATGTGATAAGGTTCCATTGCTTGTTACCTGCTCTTGTGTGAAGCAGCAAAGTCAGCAAACAATCTTGTCTGTTTTGCTCTCCTACTGGTAATAATCAATTCCATGGCTTTTGTTCTATGATACAGTTGATGCCTGTCCCTTGATAAAAGGCTAAAGAACAGATATCTTAAAAGCCCTTGTTGATATCTGCTAGAGAGCACTCATTTTGTTGGTAGCTCTTTTAGCCCATTAAACAGGACTAAGCAACTTTACTCAATGTCTGCCCCAGAAATATCAAGTTGTCTTGTCATTTAAGCAAGATGAGTGTGTATAACTCATGCTTTATCTCTTCATGTTCTTCCAAATACTGCTTTAATAGTAATATTACAGAATCTGTTTTGTCTCTTGTGCTTGAGATGTGCAAATGTGTTTTTCAAGACCTGTCAAAATGAAAGTCATGAAGTCATGTAATGTGAGAATGTTATTTAGGCTGATGTGTAAGTAGCTGCTTGGATCTTTATGGTGCCAAAGTGCTCGCTCAGAACAGTCACTGTGAACTGCTTTCCATGGGACCCTGAGCCCATAGCCCTCCTTGCTGAGGTGGTTGACCAAGGAGTAATGTTTGATTACGGAGTCTTGAGTCTTAGTAGAAATGCAGTCCTGAGTAGGAATCTCTGCAGGACCACAAGTCAAAGACTGAAAAAAATTGTTCTGGGATTATAAGCATTTGTTAAAGTCTTAATCCTGTCAGCTGTTACTTTGTGAATTAGTGTTGCTGTTAGTTGAAGTGATTAGTGTGAAATATTTCAGGTCACTAATAATGCAATGAAACTGGAGTTTTTAATATTTTATTCTTAAATTTGGAATGTGTCAAAACTAATCCGAAGTCAAAGCATAGAACTGGAAAGCTGAGAGCATGCTGAGTTAAGCAGGTGCTGTGATATCCCTGGTTTCTAGCTCTTTCTGTGTGTATCTTTACCTGTAGTGAAAAAGATTATTCTTCAGAAGAATACTGGAGACCCAGACTTAGCCCCCATTTTGGGCATGGTAAATGGACATGTCAGAGAGTGTTTCCCATTTAGATTTAATATTGGTGGGGGTATTTTGTTTGTTTGGTTGGTTGCTTTAGTTTTTTGTTTTATTGAGTTTTTTTGCAAGGTAGTGGCTTTAATCACAGGTTTAACAAAGAAAACAATCCCACTTTACAGACTATTATAGAGTAATGCTTTAAAGGATTGTACTCAAAACACGGCGAAGCACTTTAAAAGATTATTTGTAGGAGCTACCTGAACTCTAGACTCCATGTTGCAGAACACTAAAGTGGCTTTCTTTTTAAAGTAGGTGTTTTATAAGGTTAGTGCTGCTCTGCTCAGGAGGGCACTGCCTTGGGCACCACTCTAAAGCAGACATTTAGCAAGTAAAGTGGTTTTAGATCAAGTTGATTGCCAGTTGCCTCAACTTTCCTGAAAAATGGTGGTTTTGCTAATTGGGGAATCTGATCCCTCATTAGAATGAGCCAGTCCTGAAGTACATAGTGATCTGTGATACAACCTTTCCATTAAACTGCTGCTGTGGTAACTCCTCTCTGTGATGGTGCTTTTCTGCTATGTGGTGTTCTTGGCTTACTGTGAGATTTCATTTTGGGTAGGTAAGGAATTCTCATTACTTTACTCACCAAGAAGTCTCACTGACTGACTTTTATGGCAGCTTTCTGCTTTTATCTACCATGTCATAAAATAGACTAGCCAAGCAATTTAAGGAAATGGTCTTTGAAAAGTCAGGAATGTGTGCTTGAAACTGGTGCTATTTTTCTTTCTACTTTATCATGTTTCAAAACATAGTCTAGGAATCAATTTCATATTTTAAACAATTCTGCAAGCATTAGGAATTTACTTTTAAGTTTGTCTTACAATGCAAACTAAATTCAAAGTAGCCTTTATGGGTTGAATCTCTTCTGAAGTTATAATGGAAGAAAACTAATTAAAATTATTAACAGGCTGACTGGTGGTGATACTATACATCTTTATCTTCATTTAGCTTGTAAAACAGGGATCAAGCAGTGCTCTTGTCCAACTCCTTTCCTTAATATTCTCCCTTCTCTTCTAGTAGTAGCTGTCATCTAGTACAATAGTATAGCAGGGGTCATAGCAGAGTAATGACCTCTGTTATACTCTTGTAAATAAGTATTAGTTAAGGTTTCTAATTATGTGTTAGTCATCATGGACTGGCTGTAAGTCTTGCACAAGTAGTAGAGCAGAGCTACAAGTTGGCAAATAGGCCTTCCACTTCCAAAGACTCCTCACAGATAAGATTTGTAGCAATGCATTGCTGGGGCACAGACTTGACTTATGGAGCTGCTGAGGCTGGAAGACACTTCTGGAGACAATCTAGTCCAGTCCTCCTGACTGTGCTACCCCTGACCCATAAACTGGCTCATTATCATCTGTAGGTAGAGCTTTGTGCACTCCGGCTTTTCTCAGGGGAAAGGGCAACTCTCCCGCCTTGCCTTATTGGCTGATCTGTCCTCGAGAGCCTGTAGCCATCCTCAGCAGCACTCCAACTGTGGGAGCTATCCCAGCTCATCTCTGTGATCCCAGGGAGATTATAACCCCAGCATCTCCCACGTGATCCCTGTGCTGCATGCATCAGTGTACAGAAGCACCCTGTTGTGCTGAATTCCTAGGGGAGGCACAAGAGCCTATGAGATGAGCTGGCTGTGCACTGTGGAGGGAGGAAATATCCCCAAGAGCACACAAGGATAAATGCATAGCTTATATTCTGCACTGGTTCTCTATTTTCATGGGACCTGTCACTTGTTAGGTCATAAAGGGAAGTGTCCTGAAATAAGTGTGTTCTGATTCTCTGTGTTGAAGTGGTTCTTAGTTAACAGTCTACCACCCAAAACGAGAGTTATGAACAAGCATGTTATATTGTGCCACTCTTCGTTCTACAGCACTCTGGAGGCTCTGGTTGGAGATCATATTTGGCTGTAAATACTTTTATAGTGGTAGGCAAAGGCTCTGTGAGAGAGACCAAGGATAACACCTCTCCTGTTTAGTTTTATTAACTTTGAATAGCTATACTGAAATGTGACCCCTGCACTGGTGTAATAATACAGTTCCCATTAGAAGATAGAAATACTGTTTTGGCTTTGATATAAAGTACAATAGTTTAGAAAACTGCATCTCAGTTTGTTACTGGAAACGTCTGCACTTAGTCCAGTAGAAAGGTATCTTCTTGTATGTGCAGAATCCTTTAGCATGTTATTCACTCTGCCTGATTGGGGAAACTGAAGTGAAGAAATCTGTTTAAAGGTGAAAACCCAGTAGCTGAATTATGAATAACTAATAATTATCTGAGGTACTAAATGATGCTATTGTTGCTTTGTGCGCTGCAAATGCATTGACTGAAAGATGGGATAAAGGGTGGCACTTGTGTTACATCTCCTGATTGGGGGAGCTGAGTGACTCATGCTATGTATCTGTGAACCCCTCAGTTAAATACTGGAAGAACTTTCAGAGGCTACAGGAAGATGATTCCCCAGTCCCCCTGAGAAGGTGGGACTCCGTGGTTAAGAGTAAACTCAGGGTAGGGGTTTACTACTTGCCTACCTGTGTCAAATGTGAGCTCAATAATGACTTATATTTTCCAAACAGAGATATGAGCATGATACACTAACTTCAGTTTAGGAGCAAGGAATGTAATTGTATGGGCAGACACCGTTGCTTCTGCTTGTATTACTTAAACCAAACTAAATGATGTTTAGATTTCTGATTTATCCCAAGCATCCGGTTCACTAGGGAAACTGAAGGCAAACATGAGCTAGTGAGATACATCCTCTGAGGGAGCAAATGGTAGCAGCTTGTGGCCTGTCTGCAGTGCCTGGTAGCAGCTTGTGGCCTGTCTGCAGTGCCTGGTACCGTATTCTCAAGACCTGCCTAGGTCTGCCAGCCCCATGGCTGGGGAGGAAATTTGACTGGGTAACATTCATGAGAGCTCCTGCAACTCTGTAGCATTCCTCTCGCTAAAATGGCATGTGCTGGAATTTGCGAAATCAATGTTAGTGGCAACTTCTTTGTGGGTTATATAGTTGAAGGTTTTTCACTGAAGTAACTGAAACCGTGTTGTAACCTGGTACTGAAGTAAGATTTTAATCTAGGTTATTTTGATCTCTGGTGTGTCACTTAAGACACTGATTGTAAGCTGAGATATTTGATTTGTCTGTTGTATTCTGAAGATCCTATTGTAAGTCGGTATTGGATTAACATCTGGAGCATACCACTGTCTCTTAGCAGTGGTTTGGTGGACTTCGTGTATGCTGTGTATCAAAGGTGAACATGCTTCTGCATGGGTGAGCTTTGAAAGGAAGCATAGTTGACATACGCTTTGCAATTCAGTGGGGGTGAGGCTGTTCAGCAAGTCTGTTGTCTAAGTGTCACTTTTCTGGTATGAGCCTAATTGACTAGTGTGAACAATGGTGTCATCCTTCACCCTAAGTATTAAGACAACTAGTCTGTTACCACCACAGTGACAAACTCTTAGCATAGTAATACTGGTTAATGGTATTAACTCAGTCTTTGTGCTTGTAGAAGACTTCTATTAGATTTCCTTGCGAGTTCTTGCTGGGATTAGAGCAATGTGACAGATCGTTCTCTTCAATAGTCTGTCTACAATATGTCTTCTTGGTGTTAATATTAGACCTTGGAGAGGTCTGACTAGATATCTTTCTACAGAGGAACTGGCTTTAGCTGTAATGGCACTACTGTCATATGACTTTCACTTCAGGTAACACTATCTTGCTGAAATAAAGAGTATATTCTGCTTGGTGCTACACACAGTCTGTTGAGCCCCCGGTGGTCTAGGGGAAATGACACTGCACTGTCACTGCAGAGACCCGGGTTCGAATCCCGGTCGGGGCCCCTCCCCAGGCAGATGGAGCTCGTTAGCCCTGTAAGGCAATCCATCTACGTCCTGAGGACCTCGCTGCCACCGTCCAAGCGTGCTTGGCCCCGGCAGATGAACCTCAGGATTAAAGGGTGGGCTCAGATCCGCGCACACTGTGTCTCACCTAAAAAATCCAATGCGCAGGCTGGAAGGTGGAAAGACCTTCCCCGGTTCTTCGTTCGCGAAGAGACTGGCCATTACACACAGTCTGCTAGTTGCTCTGTGCTGAAAAATATGGAAAATGGGATGATGACTTCCTTCTTTTTTTTTTTTTTTTTAACAAAAAGCTCTATGTAACTGTGATGATTTTGTGTACTATCTGTGCAACAGTGAGGCAGTTCTAGTAACTTTGTGTTGCCTACATGCAATGATAATGTCTTGATACAATTGATATCTGATATAAGAGCATTAGCAACCATGACAACATACATGACATTGCAACCTTATTTACTCAAACATAAATGTATGTGATTTTCTTTTTTTGGATGTGAGGAAGAGTGGTCCAGTGCCTTAAAAGCAGTTTAAGGCAAGTCCTTTTTCTTCTTCACTTAGCTACTGCTCAGAAACAAGTTACTTTCACTCTAAGGGAATTCTAAAAATAAAAAAGTAAAAAACAAACAAACAAACAAAACCCCAAACCAAACAAACCAAAAAAACACCAAACAAAAAAACCTGAATGAAACAAACTCATGTATTTAAGTTCCTTAGGAACAGGGATATGTATTTACTTGCTTATATTTCACTTCAGCATAAGATCTGAGTTCAGTTTTAAAGGGTTCCCTAAAGTGTTGTTCTTCTGATGCTGAGACTAACCAGACTGAGTCTTTCCTGTGACTAAATCTTTGAAGGTTGCAACCTTGCTACAGACTTGGACAGGATTTTATTCCAGCTTTCCTTAGACATCAAGATTATTCTTAGCAGGATTATTGGCTCAAAGTTACTGCTAATGTGTAAGGTATTGTCTCTCTATTTGTAATAAGTGATCTAGAATTGTCCTGTGCTGAATGATGCAAGAGGGCATATATTTAAGGATTTTATCTATTAGGTAAATGTAAGTAAAATACTGTCAGATTTGCTTTCCAAGCTGTAATGATGCATCTCTGAAAACTCAGAAGAGTTGGGCTGTGCTTAGCAAGGATCGGGGGGTAGGTGGGAAATGTGCTGAGTATATACAGGTATTTTGTACTTGAAATGGATCACTGTTGTGTGACCAGATCTGAAGACAGCCTTGAAAGACAGGGTTGTCCAAGTCCATCTCTAACTTGTTGCACAGGGGAGTGTGCCAGGCTTTGTAGGTTACGAGGATTAAGACACAACAGGAGATTCTCCTGTTCTTCATGTTCTACATAACTATATAGTAATGTAGCTTACGATAGTTTGTGTAGTGAGCCCACTCTTCTAAAGACCACTTGATCTTATTAAGCAAGTTAAATCTAAGTAGAGAGCTGAAGATGGCTTTGCATGCAGATGTGTGGAATAGTGAAAAGTAAGATATAGTGTGGAGGCCAGGATCACTAGTAGGTATTCTTAGTCTGAATTGGCTGGCATCCAGTGGCTGAT
>NW_020955250.1:1206974-1239401 GCF_003031625.1 Empidonax traillii
GTAGTGAGCCCACTCTTCTAAAGACCACTTGATCTTATTAAGCAAGTTAAATCTAAGTAGAGAGCTGAAGATGGCTTTGCATGCAGATGTGTGGAATAGTGAAAAGTAAGATATAGTGTGGAGGCCAGGATCACTAGTAGGTATTCTTAGTCTGAATTGGCTGGCATCCAGTGGCTGATGCTGTTGATAGTTTGTGATATTTTAGTGTGATTTCTGGGTCCTTTTCATGCATGCAGAAAGGACTTATGATCACAACTATATTAGAAATACTGCTTTTATACTGCCTATACTGTGTTCCAGATGAGCAAGTCTTTGGGACTCTCCTTCATTACAAGATCATCTTACAGTCTGCAGTCTTTCTTGCTATGGAAACTAATACTCCATCTCGTTAATTTGATGAAATAGATTTCTGAATTAAAACGGTTTCTCAATCTGTGCTTATCCTTTTCCCAGACTTGTAGGAAATAGAGAATAATCTTGATCTGGCTTCAAGTTCTGGTTTAACCGTAAACTGCTGTAACGTAGTGAACTTACTAGGCTTGATCTTGCTTCTTCTGTCTGTTAATTAGCAATGTAATAGTTGCTTCTAGAATGTAGTTGTGACAGCCAGTGTCTGTAAATGTACACACAATTCAGGGAGTTTTAGGTGGGATTAGTAACCTAATAATAATTGATTGAAACTAACTTGCAGCTACATTGTGAATTGTAACTTTCAATGTATGAAGTAAATGTATTTATTCTGTGTTTTTTTTCCTGTGTATGGCTGTTACCACTTTGAACAAGGATCTGACCTATATAAAGAGTACGTGTACAGAGTAAAGTAGTTCCTTGCTTTAAATTCTTACTTTTCCTACTGGTATTATAAAGCCTTATGTTTTCAAAATCCATTTTGAGCTTCCTGTTCAGTGCCCTTAGCTTTGCAATTGCAAGTCTACTGGTAGATCTTAGGTAGAGAAAATGCCTAATTACCAAAAACAAATCTCAGGCTTGGGTTTCACTCCAGTGCTCAGCCTGGACACTGCAGGAGGTGGTGGCTGTGCCAGCACCCTTTTCTGAGGAGTGTAAAGAGAACAGGATCAGGGAACCGCCCCATTTCGACAGCAAGATAAGTCACCTTTTGGCTGCTTTAGTTCCCTCTTCTTTGACCTCAGTTGTACAAACTGCTTTTCTTTCTTCACATCACCACTAAGGCAACGTGGCCTTGCAGATGTGACTGGCAGGCCCAGTCAGCTTTGCCCTCCTGCAGGAGATGGGCCTGAACAGCCAGGGGCAAGGGACAGGGGGCTGAGGGAGAGGGCATGGTGAGAGCAGCATTGGGTGATATAAATGGAGACTGTGAAACTGCTGTCCCAGCGTGCTCTGCAAGGCATCTCAAACTGAATGAATTCCTTGATCCAGAAAAATCTGTAATCTCAACTGAGAAGGTAGAAAGATCCAGCAGTATGTGGGGAAGGATACAAGGATATCCCAAGCAGGAATTTCTACCAGGCACATCACGGTCTCTGTTTTGCTTCAAAACCAATTACTGGATATATGCCAAGAGGTAAAATACTAGCACAGCAAGAGACAATAGAGTAGCATTTTAAATTTTTCAGCCTGCATATCCTAAAATTTTCAGTTGCATGAAATATGCCTCTTAATCTCATTTTTTTTTTTTTTTAGTTGAATTACCAGTTGGAGCATTTACAGTCCATTGAAAGCTAATGGAATTTCAGTACTTCAGTATTTTCTGGATAACCTCAGAACAGCTGAGGAGCTCTCACAGTTCATAGCTCAGTGAGATTGTTAATTAGTTTTGTGATTCAGGGAATTTCTGTTACTGCATTCTTTTGGGCCTATCACAGAACCAAACACTTCAAATCCTCTAATTCGTATTCTGATAAATGAGGATCACTAAAATACTGTTGCAAAACCTTGTTCTTTCTGTGCTTGCTTTTGATGACATCATATTTAAGTCTTTATAATAGGTTGAAGACCCAGATTTTCCTTTAAAAGTAGGTATCTGAAGGGTTTAACAAAGCTTCTCTGTCAAGCTATTGGGCTAAGGGTTTCTAGAATCCTGTTTTAAAATCCAAAGAATGGCTGCTTTCAGTAGCAGGATAGCAATGAAAAGAAATGTCCAAAGATATCAGCTGCACAGCAAGAGAACAAGGGCTGATCTCAGCAATTTTGAGATTAGAGCTTTATTTCAGTTTTAAATCTCAAGCTGAATGGAAGAACTGGAAGCAATTCCAATTGAAGCCTTCGGAGGGGCCTAGAATTTTTTTTATTTATTTAGTAACAGAATTTATTTGAAAACACGTAGCCTTAGTGATGCTTCTCTTGTTTTTTTTTTCCTGTGTATTTGCATGGGCTGTTGCAGAATAGGCTCCTTTCTTGTGAAGTGACAAGTGCTTTTTCCTTTAAGTGATGTACAACTGTGGAGTCTTAAAATGCACGTGAAGCAAAAAGCGATGTTAAAGTGTGGTGTGTTTGAAATCTGTGGAGTTATTCAGTAATAGCCTTTGAGTCTTGGTGTTAGGTAAACCAGTTCTGTTTGTAAACTGTGTTCAGAGCAGTTTAACTGTTTATGTTGAGGAGAGGGTGGAGAAAAAGCAGTTTGAAAGGAGTTTAAGATGTTTATAAACAATTGCCTTGAAGTGCTCAGTTTCAGCGGACCAGCCAAGAATGACACAACATTGTGCAGGGGGCCTTAGTTAACCTGGAGAAGTTATGATCTAAACAGATAAGACAAGGGAAGGCTGAAATAATTGCTGAGCTCTTGGGGTTAGATATCTTACGATGGAGATGGCATGGTTTGATTAGTCCTGTGGCCAAGAACAGATCTTCAGAAGTTTAAATCAAAACAGCTGATTAGTAACTCTTCTGGTTTGATTTGTAGATCCTGCTCTGCTTCATGTGGGCAGCCTGTGGCTGATGTAACCTTCCTTTCTTGGTCTGAAGAGCATCTTTCACACTAGCATCACAACGCTCCTATTGTGTATAGGGCTTTGTGTTACCTGTTATAAAATAAGTGTAGAGTTATCAAGTCAATGGCTTAATCCTTATTTTTTAAAACAGATCAAGTAGGTAATTACTTCTGATTTCTTCAAGATGAAAGACTGCCTGAAAAAGTTTATTCTCTGACATAGTGTCTGTCTAGCACTTTACTTCAAAGCAGGATGAACCATAACCAGAAGAAACCCCCCACCCTCTGCTCCCTTCCCCTCAAAAAAACCCCAACAATCTTTCAGAAGGTCAGGGGTTTTTTTTTTTTGTTTGTTTTTTTTTTGTTTTTTTGTTTTTTTGTTTTTTTTTAGCTTATGACAGCTTATGAAGTTCAACATGGTGTCATTAAACTTGAGGGTAAAATGACAGATGGAAAGTAAATAGATTGACCTACTGCCATAGACTGGATTGCTTCTCTTCCTGTCAGAGGAGGGTAAATCTTGCTGGAAATAAACCATACCCAAACAACAAGTAAAAAGCAATGTGGGAGATGAGGGATACTTAGCACAGCACAGGGTGTTTTGTCTGGACACTTGTTCAGAGTGAGCTCTTCGGCAGGTGTATTAAGACTGTTTGCCTGAAATTTACATTCCCTTCAACTGAAGGGAATGGAGTAATATTTTAAAACAACTGCTGTCGTTACAGATTCTTCTAGACACTGCTGCATTTTCGGTGGTAGAATTTCCCAACAAATGCTTTTCTGTGAACAGATGAGTTGCTGTCGGTGTCTTGGTTGTCTCAAGGATATTTAATCTGCAGAATAGGAAGAAAATTCATCCTCCTTACTCAGAGATGGCTGAGGAAAGAGCTTCCACTTCTGTTAACATATTTTTTTTTTTTAACCTCAAGGAATTGTTAGTTGTGAACTTTGAACCATGGTGTGTAAACTGTTTCTTGGGCTACAGAGGTGAAAATACAAGTAAACAAACAGTTTGCTCCAATGCCTTCTCTTGTTCTATTAGAGTATTCCTATTAAAATCTCACCGTGCCCCTTTCTGAACCAGTGGTGCGCTATCAGCCTGTTGTCCTGCAAGCACTGGTCCTTCTGCACTGACACTGCCTGTATCAGTCCTATGTCACTGCTCCAGCCTTGCCTTGTCCCCTGTACTGCCTGGCTACACTGGGGCTGGAGGGGGCCACACTCTCTATGGTTCCACCGAAGAAGAGACGCTTTGTGTGAAGCGTCTGGGGCCTTACTGAGTGTGTTCAGCATCGGAACTGTGTTGTGAGTGTCCTCCTGCACTCAGAGGGTTCATGTAGTCCTGATGCTCTGAAAGATTCAAGTGGCCTTTGTGACAGCTCTGCAGGGAAGATCAAGTACCTTGGTCTTTAAGAGCTTTAGATGCAATTGAACTGTAAATTTGTCTGCTACTGGATGGGTTTTGTTTAACAGTATGCTTTGATTACAAGCCGAGTAATACTGTAAGACCTTGCAGTTGCTACTGACCAGTTGTGGCAGGATGGCAAAGGAAGCATTTAAATATTCTCTTCACTTACCTCTATGATGAGCTTGTACTAAATCAAGTTTGTGAGTATTTTATCTAAAAGGCAGCTATTCTTTTATTATGACCAGATAAAGATGTGGTATTTGTGTTGACAGGAGGGAGAAATTTGCCATCTTCTCTCTTGGCTGTTATTAAATAGTCTCTTTATTGCTCTTGCATAGCACAGTGGACTTAGTTCTGCTGCTTATTATATATTCCTAAGTTTGTGATGACAGAAAAATGTTTAACTTGAAAGCTTTGTGTTAGGTAGCACAACAGTTACAACAATTAATAGGATGCTTGTTAAAGGAACATTCACAGGTTAAAATCAGTCACAATTACACTGAGAAGCAGCTAAGGGTCACTTGGCTTCTCCAGAAAGCAGCTTGACTACTACTGTCAGAACAGACTACTCTTGAACTAGGACAAAACAGAATTCTCTACAACGTACCAAGAGCAAGCTGTGTTATTTTGGGAACACAGAAAGTCCCCAAACTATCTGATTGTGTGGTCAATCTGTAGCTCTTAGGTCTTAAGTGTGTATGTGCAAGAAAGCTGAATTCTAGTTTACTTTGTGGACCATAGGCAAAACAAGCCTTTCAGCAACAACTTCTGGAGTTCAGATCCTGCTTGTTGTTTTCTTCCAGTTTTCCCACATTTCTGTGGCAGGGAGCTCTATTCTTTTCCTCTCTGGTGACTAAGAATTAAAAATCAATCTTGCAATCTTCTTCTGATTTAGAATGTCTGTCCAAAAGCTGATTTCACTGTCCCCAACAAATGTGGTTTTGCGCTGTACAGGGAAAACCTATGGAGAAGTAGGAGTTGTTACATCCTATTTCTGTACTAAGGAGTGTCCTGGATGAGGGAGCTGATATATAACATAATAGAGAAGATTACCAGGGTAAAATATCTGTCCTCACTTACCAATGTTTAGCACTGAATGAACCTTTAAAGATGATTAATTTGCATTACTGTACTAAATGTATGTAGCAAACAGGTGTGAGTAAAAAGCTCTGCATGGAAAAATACTGCTGCTCAGATGTTTGAAAATTGTGTCCTGAGGGCAATTCTTGATTGTGGGCATGTTTGTTCTTGTATGCAGTAGTCAATGAGAACTTAGTTTGATTTGTTGCTTTTCAGAACATCAAGTCATGACAAGGGGGGAAAAAAATCATCACCATCAGTGTACCCTGGGGAAGTTGTCAGGCTGGCCATGCAATTGTCAGGCTCAAAAGACAGGGCACATGAACTTGGTTGCTTGGAGCAAACTGCTTTAAGGGGGAAGTTTGGACTGGACAGCATCCAAAGGTCCCTTTCCAGGCTAAATAGTCTTATGGTATGTTTGTATGATCCCTTAGTCTCTGGTTAATTTTGTTTAGGGCAGCTGGTTGCCATGAAGTTTTTTCCAATGGAATACTCAATAACTTCTACTGTAGGCTTTATATTTCCGTACAGTAGAACTAGATAGTGTTGGTGTGGCAGTTCCAGTGTCTTACTTTGAGAATCCTGGTAGGCTCATCATTTCTGTGCTTCTGGATTAAAGTGGGCAGCTGTAAATCAAGGCTGATGTAGCCACTTGCTACAGCAGTGTTTTCTGAACAGTCTGCTGGTCTCCTCGCAACACTCCACCAGGAGATGAACAGCTGGGGTCCTTTGTTGTTCTCTGAGGACACCCCAGAATTTCCCTTATGCCATGATGTGTCTGAAATATTCACATTAGGGGATTTTTTCTATGTGGGAGTCCTGACTGGTCACATCTTTTTGTTTCAGTTGCTTCTGCTTTTATCCTCCATGTGCTGTCCATAGAGATGCTGCTCTGTGCTAATCAGTGTGGCAGCTACTGCTTGTGCTTCTGGTACAACTACTGTGTCCAGCTACTCTTAAAAAAAACAAACAAACAAAAAAGGGCAGTATTATTTTTAAGAAGTCTCCAGCACTTAATTACTAGGCTTGCATAACACACAAACAAAGGCTTGTTAGCTAGGGCTTGTTTATTGAAGCTTGCTCCTTTATGGCTTTGCAACATTAGGAGAAGAATAGGAACTGAGAATTTCTTGTAGTAAAGCAAGAATTTTTTTTTCCCCTCAAAGCAAATTAGATTTGCAGCATCAAAAGGCAGGAAGATTGTAAAATAAATGCTAATGCCTTGTCATAAGACTTTCTTCAACTTGTTCCTGCCAATTTGCTGTGTATCTCTGCTTTTTTCTGAGCCTACATAGGGAGGAGATCAAAAGACAGATTTCTACCTATAAGCAGATCTAAGGTATAACTGTATCAACATTAAAGAAATATTTTGGAAAGGTGTAAAGCCTTAAAACGAGAACAATAAAAACTGCTTAATTTCACGTTGTTTGAGAAAGTGGGGTTTTCCTTGGAAACTGCTCTAGACAGTAGTCTTGTAGGATGGGCTTACGAATAGGAGTGGCTTGTTAGAAACCTTTGGCACTTTTATTAATTGTACTGTTGTCAAAAATAGAAGGTTTTTGTTCTAATGCCTTGTCCTTTAAACATGTTTTGCTTGCCTTGTCCTTTAGACATGTTTTGCTTGCCAGCGCCCATTCTGTAAACTTGCTGGGCAGGGTTTTAATCTGGTCTTTCAGCACTAGTGAAACACTTTACCAGCATGTTACCACAATGTCACCAGTGTCACGGATGGCTACTGTGTTTCTTCTGTCTGCAGATCTAATTGGTTGCCTGGCACTTGATCTGTGGCAAGCAGGACAATGGCTGCCAGCAAGAGCAAGAACCAGAGTTCCTTGGCCCTCCATAAAGTAATTATGGTTGGCAGTGGAGGTGTGGGCAAATCTGCACTCACACTTCAGTTTATGTATGATGAGGTAAGTAATGTTGGTTCAGCTTCAATAAAGCACAAATTTCATACAGTTTACTAAGTTTTTTTTTTTAGTCGGAAAGGGGAACTAAATGTAATTAGCAAAAGACCTGATGACCTGACTGGCAGGTAGCAATGTAGGAAATATGCCCTCTGGGAACATCTTTGGCTAAAGGTGACAAAATTGTTGCTTATTAATGAAAGTACAGTCTACGGAAACCATGCATAACATGCAGGTTCTTGTCTGCATGTAGAGAAGCAGCTGGAGTTGAACTTTAATTTTGTTGCCGTTACTTTTAGGTCTGTTAAGACTGAAATCAGAAGTAAACATTGTAGCTCGTTCCGAGCCTGGTGGTGAAGTACTCATGTTCATAGCATGAATTCTACCATACTGGTGTGCAGGGAACTAGATTAGACAGCTCAGACTAGTATGTGAAGGAATACATGATCCTGTAATCCAAAAGCTAGCATTTATCTATGGGTGTTCACACATACTACAGTGATGTGAGTATCTGAACAGGTAATGTAGTCAATAATGAAGGCCAGACAGCTTGACTGGGCTCGTGGCACAGCCTCTTATACTCTGAGGCTGAGAGAAGGGAGGTCGAGAGGTAAGGAGCCTATGTTGGATGTGTGCTGTCAGCACAGAACTACAAGTTGAACTGGCAGTGGCTTTGTGGGAGTGATCAATATTGAGTGGACTAAAGTAGGTGCCTGTGCAATTATGGAGCAGGTTTTTGTTTTCAACAGCTGGATGCTCTCATATACACCTGTTAAAGCTTCAGACACCTGTACCTGAAATACGTTCAGATGCATTTTCCTGAAGTGTGAGATCTAGATAATGCCAGCAGATTACTGATAATTTACACTGCATCTCTGCGCTTAAATTGTACCAAAGTTGGTGAACAGTGTTTTGTGTAGCAAGTTTCTCTTGACTTGGCAAACTGGCTCTTTGATGTATTAAGTGCTTAAATAATTTGCTTTTTATAGTAAAACTAAAAAAAAAAAAAAGTGTCACTGAAGTGAAAGAAGGGATATGGACAACTACTGAGACTGTTTGACAGTAATTCTAAACACTAATCCTTTTCTTATCACCCTCAGTTTGTAGAAGACTATGAACCTACCAAGGCTGACAGCTATAGAAAGAAAGTAGTTTTGGATGGTGAAGAAGTTCAGATAGACATTCTGGACACAGCAGGACAGGAGGATTATGCAGCTATCAGAGATAACTATTTCCGCAGCGGGGAAGGGTTTCTTCTAGTCTTTTCAATAACAGAGCATGAATCCTTCACAGCAACAGCAGAGTTTCGGTAAGTAGTTTCTCTTCCAGGCAGGGTTTTCCCTGTTGCTATCTGGTTCCTGTGTTACTCTGACAACTCTGCTTAAAAACTACAGCTCTTTATCCTTTGTCTGTTACCGTTTGGTCAATAAAAGTGACACCTGACCATATGACTCTCAGTAACTGGTAACCTAAACCACAGTATTCAGCCTCTGGCTCTAGTTGTTGTCATGCCTACAACTTATGAGTACATTATGCCAGCAGCAACTTCAGGCAAGTAACAGATTCTTGGACTCCTAAAACAGGCATATTCAAGCCAATTTTCAGTCTTCATGGATGTGAAGTTTAATTATCTTAGAGCAGTACTTCTGGAATTAAGTCTGTCTTTTGGCCAGGTTTCAGACTCTGTATTGCTTACTGTTAGAAGCAGGTGCTCTAAGGAAAGGAAGGATTAGCCTCCACTCTCAGGTATGGATTGGTGCCAAACAAGGGTTGGCAGCCAAGATGTGCTATTGTAGGCAGACGTATTCCTAGAAAGATGCACGGTAGTAGTAGGCATTTCCATTTTTGTTCTTGAGATTAGCAGTTCTAATGTAAAAATTGACACCAGATTGAGCACAGAAACTACTTATGTAGTGTGGGGATTTAAATCATTGTTCTGTTTTAGAATTCATGTAGCCAGGTTCTTCAGGGCAAGTGTTCTAACTCTTATTTGATAATACTTCAGTGTAGAAGGTAATCTGGAGTTTACCTAGGACAGCTGTATAACTTGAAGGAAAACTTCCCAAAACATAGGGAAAGTGTTATGGGTTCCTTATGTTTGCCAAAATAAAAGCTTCCTGTCAGTCTGCCTTATGTTCCCTTTGTTTCAGTGCTACAAGGTTAACAGATACTAATTGGTAATGCAAGTGCTGGAACTAAGGTAGACACCTAACTAGGTTTTTCATAAAGTAATGGCAAACTCCCCTTGCACTCCAGGACTTCAGTCCAGATTCTTAACATATTACACTGTTCCAACAGTACTAGAAGACCACAAAATCTTTTCAGAGGTATAAAAATAGTGTTCCTTCGTCACATAGTACTTCTGTGACTTTGCTCAGCTTCAGAAGGCCGACAGTCATGGGGCACATAAGCAAAGCAGTTCTGCTCAGTTTGCTCTAATTGGTGCACTGAAAGAAGCCAAGAGTTGAACTGCTGTAGAACTGCAGAACTGAGTACTGTGACTCTTCCTAGTGTAAGATGGAGGAAAAGATCAGGTAACACTCAAAGAACAGAAGGAAAATGTGACACTTGGAAGCACCCACCTTGGGTTTTGGCTTGTGTGCCTAAGTGAAATATAAGGTTAAACCCAAGGCTTAGGGCTTTGAATGAAAAAGAGTAGGAGTGTTTGTCTTGGCAGTTTGGTTTTTCTCAGACTTCCGTAACTAGAGTAACTGTGTATTAGTTCAAGATTCCAGCACAACAAAACATTGAAAAGCAATGCTAGTCCTAAAGATGAGCAAGAAGGACCTAAAAGCTTTGAGATGCAGAATCTCCTACTTTTCAGTGATTCAGAAGTAACTAAATAGTGAAATTAGTTAAATAAAATACTTAGCTAGGCTGACATACCCAGGAAGGAGTGGGGAATGGGTAGTATGAGTCACCAGCATCACAGGCCAAACTGCACATTGCTATTATTGATCCTTTAACTTCCAGAATTCTAAAACTATGAAAAAATTGAATACTGAACAAACTATGGTCTTGTTTTTAAACCCTAGCTTTCCTTCTGATGTGATGCATTCAGTGTTTGCTTTCAGTGCCTCTGTAATCTGAAAATTTGTGAAAGTGCAGTTGAATGCAAGAGCAGATTGTCTGCTCCAGTATTAATGCTATTTTAGAGTCTCATGTGCTCTCCATACATTGTTATTTTGTGGATGGAAAATGCAGGCATCTGAAGCGGTATGGTAGCTCAGCGGGGTTGGAGGGTGTAGCACCACGCTCATGCCTAGTTTGGCTCTCATTCATAACAAAATGAAGCCATCTAAAAATAGCTGTAGACTGGTAGAGTTTCCCGGCATCCTAGATGGACAGCAGCACATGTCAGTCTGGTCTCAACCTGTGTTTTACTCCAGTAATAGCACAGACTTAGACTGGTATGCAACATCACTCCATCTCCTTTCCTGGATGCTGATAAGGCCTCTTAGCATGACAGAGGATAGCAAGATTAAGGCTGATGGTTCAAATATCTTCTTGGAGTCTTTAATGCAGGAAGGTTTGCTAGTACTTTAGTTCAGCACTACATAGTAACACTCTCGTCTCTGTGTAGAGTTTAGGTACCCATTTTAGGAATTATCTCTGCCAGCTACTTAGGCTGTTCCCAACCTATTGCCTTGGCAAAGACTTTATGTTGCCCAGACCTATACTGAGATGTGATGCAGACTGTGAACTGAAGATGATGACTGAATGCCAAGGTGGAATTTGGCAGACATGGCACTTGTATACTCTTTTCCTCATTCAAATATGAGCTCCTATTGCCAGTAACTCTTCTGCTTCACAGTTCTTCCTTATTAGAGCCTGATTACTCACTAACTAAATGGTTAAACTGCCTTCCTCGAAGTGTTAGGCTTTCAGTAGTGTAAAGCCCATAGCATTAGTATGTTAACCTTGGAATAATTTTAAAGTGTGTGTCCAGCTTTTGGGAAATGCTGTGTTGTAGGCACTATTAATGTGCAGACCACTTGAGCCACTCCTGGTAAGTGTGCGAGTTTTGTTGCTCCTATTAACACAGATGTTTTTATTTTGAATACCTGATGCATTAGGGAACAGATCCTGCGTGTGAAGGCTGAAGAGGATAAAATTCCTTTACTGGTAGTGGGAAACAAATCTGACTTGGAAGAGCGCAGACAAGTGCCTGTAGAAGAGGCCAGAAGTAAAGCAGAGGAATGGGGTGTGCAGTACGTAGAAACCTCTGCCAAAACTAGAGCGAATGTAGATAAGGTAAGACGAATGACATGCGTTCAATTAGAGCATTACTGCTTGTTTAGTATCTGATTCTTTCTGGGACAAGAGCAAATCCACAGTTTGGCATCTGAAAGCCTAGTTTACAGAAAAAAAAAAATCATTGAATTTACTGGAATGTGTATACTTAACCAAATATCTAGCTTAGAGGAACCTGAGATCTGGAACAAGGTAATGCTATTGTCTTGTTTTAGCTGTTTGTACCAGAACCAATAGCTTTTCAATAATACAGAGGGTAAACAGTTCTGAGGATTCCCTGAAGTATGGTTATTTCGTTTATAACACCAATAAATAACAAGCTAAGGACACTTAAAAATTGTCCCCACTTCCCCATAAAGCTATGGGTGGTTAATCTTAAAGACTTGTTTTCTGCCAAGACTACTTTGAATTGTGAGAACTCTTCTTACTGTGTCTCTATCCTGTTTTGACTTGTCCTTGCTGATATAGGATTAATATTTTTCCATTCTTCTGTGGCTTGTTTCTTGCATAAACAGTGGTGCTGGGCTATTCCAGAGGACAGATGAATTATGACTAATAGAGTATTTGTCCAGTAGAGGGGGAAAAGTAAGTTTCAGTCATCCCCTTGGTTTTGTGCGTAGGGTGGGCTTCTTGAAGAAAAAGGTGCCTTTTTACTTCACGTGTCCATAGAAGATAATCTGAAATTACTGTTGTGCACCCTAAGAACTCCAAAGGTGTCTTGATAATATGCATTTCTTTAAAAATTACAAATTTTAAGCAGTTTTCTCTTTGGATAAAAAACTCTTACAGCTAGCTGTACTCTTAAGTTCTCCTAAACAGCTCCCTGTTCTTCTAGTCTATATTAGTTCACTTATGGAAATGCTGTTGGTGCACAAGTTACTAATAAGAACTCCTTCTCTCATTAAAACTGTGTATATGAAACTCTTGAATTGAGATCTTTTGGTTATACGTGGACGTGGCACAACCTGAGTTTTGGTAAAGAACTGTAGAACCGTTTTGACTTGCAGAATGTTACTAGCAAGTCACAATCAGTTGCATAAGATGAGGGATATAGTAAAACATGAATACTTAGCTCACAGGCAAAAGCAAGTCTATCTAATATTACTAGCAAATGCCAAGCCTGTTTTGTACTTAAACTGTCTTTCTGTTCAGTTGGGATTAACAGCAATGGAGCTGTGTGTCTGCAGTGTGATCCAGAGGTGATCTAAGCAGGGTGATCTAGACTTGCTGTAATAGGTCTTGACTACCCAGCTTGTGTGCCATACTGGTTATCCTCTATATGAGCGGTTTTGTGTATAGTAAGACAAGGTATTGGTCTTTGTGAGGATTGTGTATTAATACAGCAGCAGAATAAAAAAAACTTTTAGGGTTTTGAAAGATAAACAATCTATTTCTAATCAGTGGCACTGTGTTGTTTCCAAGTATCAAAGACTTGAAAGTTCCCCATTTGAAAACAAAACAAAGCACCCTAATTCTATAGAGTGACACTAAACTCTTGTTCTATAATCCTAAGAATCATTTTTCCCAATAACTACAGCAAAACAGCTGTTGTACCTGAAGTGGTATGTACCTAGATGTCAGGCATACAGGGCTGAAATCGGCTAGAATTTTGGAGAAAACAACAGTGAAACATGAAAAGAAAGCATGACTTTCTCTGAATTTTTCTTCTAACGTAGTCTGAAAATATTTTGTACTTGACACTGTCACTTCTCTGCTGTAGCTTTGTAATTATAAACCAAGCAGAATACTAAAACAGAGTGCGTGTGTAACTACATGGAAGGGACTGGACTAAATGCTTTTCATAGTTAACAAGAGTGATTTGCCTCTAAATGTTTGCTAGGCACAGACAAATGTTCTCATGAGCTCTGAATGCTGCTTTTGTGCAAGAATGGTATTTCATAGAAAGCTCTTAAAACAGGCCTATTGAATTTTTTTGATAGCCTGGTAAGATTGTGCAACTTTTTTGCCCTGCTTGACATACTACATAATTCTGATGTTGAGTTTGTCACTGGGGTCTGTGTCTAGACTCACTTCAGCTGTATTGGGTACAGTGTGGTCCTGCATCTTTATTTGCTGCTGAATACAGTAGTTTTGATCTGCTTTCTGGTGGCTGATCTTGTTTAATCTCTCTTTATTTTTCTTTCCCAGGTATTCTTTGATTTAATGAGAGAAATAAGAGCAAAGAAAATGTCAGAAAACAAAGACAAGAATGGCAAGAAAAGTGGCAAGAACAAGAAAAGCTTTAAAGAAAGATGTTGCTTACTGTGATGCTTGGGAACTGTAAATATCTATCTACAGGTGGCATGGATAATATACCACTAAGGATATAGGGCTGGATTCATGAAAGGAAGTCTGTATTGACTCCTTTATCTTTTGCTTTGCATATCACACCTTCAAAATGTGAAAACAGAACTTTGAAACCATTTCTGGTATCCAACAAAACCTTTGTCTACTTAAACTGAAATGGGCTCCTTCTTCCCAGTGTCTTTCAAAACTAGAAACAGTTTCAGAACTACAGTCCTTCTGCTTGGTTACATAGTATATACTTTTGTATTAACTCCTTCTAATGTTTCTCTGTGTTTCTCTTGAACCTCTACTGGCCTTAACAAGCACAGCTGTTCAGGTTCAAACACTCTTTCCCGCTGTTGCTGCCCTCCTTGATGGTGCAAACTGCAGAAAGGCTAGATGTGACACCTGGTAAAGGGTTTGAGTCTCCATCTTCTGTTGTCACTGATATTTCTTACATTGAGATCTGCTGACTTCCTCCCCACACTCCATGTAAGAAATAGCAACTGACAGTTGACAGTCAACTCAAAATAAACTTTCTCCTGTGTTCTGTTTAGTCAATACAGCATTCATGAATCAAGCCTATGGACTCAATTCAGACTTATTTAGGCAATGCAAAAATTGATATTTAAATACTGGCTATATGCACTCCCTGCTGGTCTGTCTTCTCATCCTTAAATTAGTGGTATGGGATGAGAAGATGACTATAAGCCTTTCTTCAAAAGGAATAATGTCGCCATCTCCTTGAAATGCTGTCCTTGGTTTCTTTCATGTATTGTGTCTAGAGTCAATTACGCTCTGCATCTCTCATCCTTCCTCTCCCTGGTACTGGAATTGTGGAAATCAGTGTTGATTAAATCAGTTTTGTTTATTTGGAACACTTGTGATGATAATGTTGGAAAGTGAGAACATCTGCATCTGTCTCTTGTCTTGCTGAAGATAACAATGTTGAGTAAGGATGGGTCCCATCACACAATCATGTCTTGGAATAGGTGAGGCATACATGCTACCTCTCAATGATTAGCTGGCTAGTGAGTTGTATGGTGTCAAAAAGCAAATGAAGTTAAGCAGTTGCCACATCTATTACTCACTGTTAATTTTATATGTAGTGTTTCTGATGCACAGCAACCTAGCACGTGGTGAGTTTTGCTGTCAGTTATGCAATGGTGGTCACGTATTGTTCATCAGAAACAGTCTAGAAATGGAAAAGTCAGTACTTAGCAAGTCCTATTCTCAGCTGACTGAGCTGAGCTTTAAATTAAGTGCAGTTGCCAAAAAACACTTCTGTCACCATGTAAAAGTAAGTCTTCTGATTGCAGAGTCTCTCACTGAATTGTAGCTGTCTTCTGCTTTGAAGGAGTAGAGAGACTTTAAGTACAGACTGTATTTTGCTTATAACTGGATTCTCAAAACACAGTGGCTTGGTGAAAGTAATCCAAGTTGTTCAATGAAGCACACTGCAGCACTAAATTAACAAATGGTGTTTCTTCCTGAGATGAAGGAGTAGTGAATACTATTCAGTACTTAGTGTTGTAATTTGAGGTTGAAAAACATTTTTTAACATGTACTAGATTGCTTTTGTGCATTCCATCTCTGAACTTTGAAAAAAGTAAGATGTGGTAGATATCAGAACCTCCGTTGGCCTGAGGTTTCACAGGGACTTATCACAAACTCACTGTCTTCCATAACTAGTTCAACTTGTCAGGCAACTCAATGGATTGGGGGAACTGTACTAAATAAAAGGTGCTGTAATCTTCATTCTTGTCAAATTAAATTCCTTCTCTGTTACTGTTATCTTGTATGGGCAGAAAGAATGGTTAACCAATTCTGGAAATGCTTCTCTTTGAGCAGTGTAATTAATTGCCAACTTGACAATACTGTTTTGAAGCAGAAGCTGGAAACCTGCTGGTTTGCAGACCTTGCGCTTGAGCTCTGTCACCGGTGTCTAAAGCCGAAGCACCTCATAGGAAACTGGGAGCTGTAACACTTCTATCAAAGTTTCCTCTTGAACTTCCATGGACAAAAGTCCATTTTGAGTGCATACAGCAAATGAATGTCTTCTTCCAGAGGAAGGCAACTCACTTAGGTTTGGTTTTAGTTGAGACTTAAAGGTTTAAGTCCTTAATTAACCTAAAGGATAAACAACAGTTGAGTTAATATTGCAAGTTTATTTGGATCAAGCCCCTCCGAGGCAGATTGGAAAACATTAACAAAACTGAATAAACTGTCCTTGCTGTATGAATAATGAACTCAGCAAAGCTCGCAATGAGCAGCTCAGCTGTATTGGCTCAAGAGACTTGCATGCCTTGGCCTTTGATCTTTTTAGTCTTAAAGTACCTGACAGTATTTGATAGGACAGATGAATTTCTTGGAACAGCAAGTCTCCCACTAGTGTTCTTACAGTCCGTGTGCTGTTCTCACTCAGGTTATTTTTCTTTTTTTTGTTCCAACTGATAAAGCTACACCACTGAGATGGACTTGGGAGAAGGTGCTTGCTGTTTCGTGGCTTGGTGCTGCATTTCTTCAGTGTTCTGTGCTTGTCACCTGCTCCAGAAAAACCAGGCCTGGAGACTAAGTAAAGCAGCTTTTCACTATTCCTCTTCTGTACTCGTGACAAACTTCAGTTTAACTTTCCAGTTACAGCTGAAAACAGGATAAACGAGGCAGCTACCTTGCTGACTTTGTAAAAGTGGGCAACAAGCCTTCTGACTTGTACCAGGAAGGGTCCCCTGGACTGGAATCCTGTTGCCTCCACCCCCTATAGTGGAAGTGCCTGAATGTATGCCCTTCTAAATAGGGGCAATATGACTTGAGGGTCCTTAAATGGCTTCCAGGTGTGCTTCACTGGACATCCATGGACATCACATCAGGTGGGTTGAGTGGAGTGAGTATAAAATGGCACAGAGATAAAATGGGATTCCTGTGAGCAGAGTAAATGGAGCTTTCACTTCTAATCGGAACGAGTAACTACAGGTACCTCAAATAAGGATGACTTTGACAAGAGGGGGTGTGTGTGGCTACCTGCTAGCCATGGTGTGTAGCTGAGGCAACTGTTTGCGTGTTGGGTAGTTAAAGAACAAGACTTCATTGGTATACTGTGCTCTTAAATCATTCTGGAGCATGGCTGTAGGCAAGTAACTGGATATTTGAAGCTGGAGGTCATGCAAGACTTGACTATGCACTTGCACTTAAGCATTCAAGTATTATTCTTGCATAATGGCTTAACATAAAGTCAGGGAACTGTTTACTGCTACGTTCAATCTTCCATATGTGGCTTAGCTGTGGACGTTCAAGTGCTCGTTTTCCTTCTCATTTGAGCAGAGCAAACATCTGAGACGAGCCCCTGTTATCACAAGGGCTAAGTCATTATATGAAAAAAAACAGATTAAACTGCAGGAGTGCAATGGCAGACTTGACTCTTCTTTTGTCTAGAGGAGCATCTCTCCAGGTGAGAGTACAGATGCAGCATGAAGTGTGCCACGTGTTCTATACAGACTAATCCACCTTTACTGCAATTTCTAGGTGAGCACTTGGCTTGATGAAGAGAAAGATGTGTGCATACATTTACTAGGCATTAAACTTAAGTAACATGTTTATAAGCATCTGAAGTTCCGATTGAATCTTACCTGGCTTAAGTATAATGCTTAAGAATACTTTAGGTCTAAGGTACAAAGCTGCGATCTGGAATGTAGTGAGAGGAGTGTAGGGGGGAAATACATCTAACTAAAAGCTCACTCGGATCTCTTTTTTTAAGTTTTCCAAAGCATTAACCCAGTATTTGGGCCTAACAGGTCTATCAATTCTTGCTCAAAAAGAGGATACTGTTTATCAGTTCAACTCAGAGCTTGTGTAGACAGAAACTTTCCTTAATTGCTATAAGCATATGTTGCAATGTTCACCTCCTGTTGACTTTATAGTTGGTAGAAGGAGGGAAGAGGAACAAAAAAAGCTTTGATTTTCACTGTAATCTCCACACTTCATGGAAATGGCAGGTGTTCCTCTTGGGAGGGGAAGGTGTTATCTCTAACACCAAGTGAGAGGTTTAGCGTAGAGAAAGGGATTGTGATTGCAAGACTTAATAAAACTGCCTCTAAACTCTGTATGCTATACTATACGATGTAAATTCTTATTTTTTTCCTTATGTAGCTTCAGAGCTTTGTCTCTAACTTGCACAAACATTTCTAATGTCTGTAAAACTGGTCACTTTTCATTATCATGCTAATACAACTGATTTGTATTACTATTGATAATAAAAAGAAAAAATGAGCTTCATAATTTGTTTGTTATTGATTTTTACAGCATTCTAAAAGCATGTCTAATCCCCAAATTCTTGAACCAGCCAACCACTGACTTTCAGTGTCTGGAACTAACCTTTCTATCAAATATATAACAAGATTGAATTGCAGATTGTGGGAAGAGAGAGGAAGAGGAGGAGGTGACTGAGACGCTCATCATTGGTTTTCTGGAAATGGTATGCATGTTTTTTGGGACTGAACTGACATAGTAGTTTGATGCGTTCACAGTTAATTTTCCACAGTCTAATTAGATCAGATAGCTTGTATCAACTGTGTAAATGACGGAGTTGCTTTCCCTTTTCTTGAGTCTTGTGGCTCAAATAACAGAATAAGCAATGCTGTATGGGAAAATTGGTCCTTAGTCTTCTGAGTGTGCCAGATTCCATTCTCCATGTAGGGTTGTGATGAATGAACTGCAGCAGAGAAGCTGAGATGTCTCTGAGGCAGGATAGCTCAGGAGAGACTCAGGGCAACCTGATGCCACTTAATTTGGAGTGGCAGAGAAATGGGATTCACAGTAGGCTTGGGGTGCAGTTTCTGCTGCCACTGCTTTGCAAGTTGGAAGTGGAACATTGCCTAGCTGATGACTTCTGGCCAAGGACTACATCAATTTACATAATCTTGTTAACATGGTGCTTGTCTGGTGTTTGCCCTGTGCTTCAGATTGCCATGGTGGTTTATGTAGCTCTGCTTTCCAGGGAAGTAACTTTTAAAATACTCTGTGGCAGAGAAAGGGTAGCATGGAAGGTGTCAGATAGGAGAAGGGTCTGAGCACAGCTTTGTATTATAGCTGTGTTCAAAGCCCAGAAATGCACTTTTTTTTCTTCTGATCCTCTGTGGATGTTTGTAAGGAACAGGCTTTCCTTTAGATGCAGCAGGATGAAGCTGGAGAATGACTGCTCGATATAGCTTGGCTTCTGCCTTCGTGCTTGCCTGTGTTGTGGCCCAACTAGAACACTTTAGTGTAGTTCTGTGAGCTAAGTGCTCTTACAGTTCCTGGGATGTAACAGTCAGCTCTTCCTGAGAACTGCTGGCTCCATCTTGTGGATTTAGGAGTTAGAAGCTCTACCACGGAGAGGGGCTGTTCAGAATGCTCAGATGAGCATACAAGTCACTGCTATTTATCTGCCACCTGACTTACATGTAGAAATCCACACTAGCTAAATTCTTCTGGTTTTGTTACTCCACTGTATGATTCTCTCATGCAGTATGAGACCTTGTTCTAAATTTAAATTTTCCTTTTGCATGCAAATGCTAATGTTAAATCTTGCCTAAACATTCTTCTGTGCAGTAGAACACCCAGTTTCTCATAAGGATGGTGGATTTACGTTTTCTATGGCATTAAACCAGTTTGCATTGCAAGTTTGTTCTGCTCACTGAGCACTGATTTGCATGCCAGAAAGAATACTTATTGTTCCATGAGACTGTGGAGTACTTCACAAAACATTTTGTTTCTAAGGGTGACTACAGATGCTGGGCTTTCTTTGAAATATAAAGGCTTAATTTGGGGGTGGAGCAGAGATCCCACCCCCCTTTCTCCCCCCTCAGGGCCCTCAGTCTTTCCTCCCCACCCCCAAGCTACTCAGTGTCTGTTATGGGAATAGGATCTACTGGGGATATACCAGCAAATGGCCCCTTAAGCATTGTAATCCCAAAGGGGTTTGGAAGTAAAATGTTGAGGTGAGACTGGGATCATGTGCTCTGCGCTTGCCTTCCTGACAGAGCTGATTAATCTCCAGAGTTTACGGTAAGTTCCTTTCAATGAGCTTTGTTACTTGGCTTTGAGGCAGAATCATGTTTTCGATATAATCAGAGTTTATAGAGTTTGTTTTTAAAGTCTAGCATTCAGGGTATTGGAGGTTTTATGCATATTGGCTTCATAGGTCAAGTACTAGAATTCAAGGACAAACTTGTGCACACATGTAGCATGGAGAGACAAGGAAAGTTACTCCCTACTGTTTAATAGTGCTCTGTTTTTGTTTTAAAAAGGAAAACACATACAACAAACTGAACCTGCTGTTTGGATGAGTGTTTCAACCTGTGGTCTCTAAGAGTGCTCTGTAATATGATTACTCCCCACAAAATGATGGCATTACAATTCTGTATGTGTAAACAAGGAAAACAACTGTGGACTGGGGGAAGGAGTAATTATATGAAAAAATAGCGAAATTCTTTCTTGCTTCTAAATGAAAACCATCATGGCAATACTGCCCAAGAAATTCTGAAATTTTTTTTACCCCTAAACGTTTGGCTTTTCAGTTTTAGAAAGGCTGTTGAGAACCTGAGAGAGATGGTCCTGGTCAGACACAGACTTCCCTGACAGAAGAATCGTTTCCTGGAGTGACAGTCTTCAGAAACCAGAAGTTAAAGCTGTTTTCTGCTTGGAAGCTGGTGCTATGAAAACCAAAACCTACTAGGTCGCTGAAAAAATGCCTGCAGGGTGGACTAGGTGTTTGGTTTTAATTACAGCTATTCTTCTAGTTAGTGCCCTAGTCATGGGTGTGGAAGAATCTCTTTCACTCTGGGGTCTCTGTTTTTATTTCTGTATAGGCCTGCTTAAGGGGTTTCAGATATTCCTGGTTCTCTTTGGGTTCCGGCAGCTTAATGAAACGTGTGAACCCTTCTTTCCTTTCACTCCTGGTGACTGTGCTCCAATTAGGTGCTGAGCAGGGCCACTGGGTGACAGGCACTTGCATCTCCAGCTATGGTTGGCTGCCCCATTCCAGCTCTGAAGAGTGCAGGACAATGGAGATGAATCACACTGTGGGAAGAACAACTATTCACAGAAGGATTATGAGCACTAGGAGAACTGGACGATTCAGACTTTGCTAATGAAAACTGCTTCCTACCTGAAGAATAGCAGCAGAGTTTGTGATTCACCTATTCTTGCAGCCAGGTTAGAGCTTTCTTATGTGATACCTTCAGTAAATCCATTTGAATGATGACAGTAGTGCAGTTAACACTTGTGGAGCAGAGGGTAACACTCCCTACTTGAGTTGTTTTGCTTTGCCTTTTTTTTCCCTCTTTCCCTCCCTGAGCAGTATGGAGGGAGGAGGGCAGGCAGAGCTTCTCCTGCGTGGGAATAAAGGGCACATTTGCAGCTTTGCCTCAGGAGCTTGAAAAACCATAAGTCAGGCCTCCAAAACTGCATTTGGTTTAGAAATAATGAACTTGGTTTAGACAATGAACTTGGAGTTCTCTTTCATAGCCTTTTTGTTTCCAAGCATTTTGAGTACCCTTGCTTCACGTTCGCAAGCTTGCTTTCTTCAACAATGATGGCAGAAGTACTTTTTTCAGTGAAAACAAAGATGTTCTTATGCATGCTGATTCCAGCACCTGGGGCATAGATTTTAAAATACTGTGGCATTTGGAGAGGAGTGGAGGCAGGACACGCAAACCACTCAACTTTAAGCCCCATTTCCGCTGGGTCACCATCCTTCACAGCAGGAATCTGAAGGATTTCAAAAGCTGAAGCATAAGGATCCCCTGTTGGTGGTCCCAGTGTCTGTCTTGGCAGCTTGCCAGGAGCCCAAGGGATGCACTTAATTTTCTTTATTCATTAGCATATTTTTAATCAAATCCATCAAACCACAATGTTTCCACATGTCTCTCCCATGGCAGATGAACAAAAATAGGTCAGTGCTCAAATACACCTTTAACACACTGCAGTTCACTCCCTTTCTGTAGTTGCAGTTGGAGGACAGCAAATGACTGTGCACCTGGTGAAAACTTGTGGTGAAGACTTTGCTTCTCTCCCGAAAGAGGAAAGCACATGGAGTTTGTCCATGACATATATTGTTTTCCACCCACTGCCCAGTCAGACGGCAGGAAGAGCTGCATCTGAATCCTCTCCAACTTGAAGATAAGTTTACAGCATTTGTTTAATAGTGAATAATCAAGCAGGTGCAATGTCCAGGGCTGAGTTCTCTGGCCCTAATGAATTCCAAGACTGCTTACACCTAGTTTAATAATAGGCTTTTTACATTCTTGTCACCTGTAACCTACCTTCATATACCTCATGCTGCCAACCCATCTCTAGCCAGGCAAGGAAAATGTTGCAGTGTTGAGATCATGTTCACACTTGCAACTGAGACGTGTCTTGCCTTGTTTCTTATCTCTGAATTGTTCATAACAAGAGCTAAGTAAAAATTACTCTTCATGTTTTTTACATGAGCTTTCAAAGTTGGTTCTGGGTGGGGTGAATATTGCATCAACACCAAGTTAAAACTTATCTTTTGTTCTTCTTTTTTGGAAATAAATTGGGATATAGATTCCAGGGAAACAGTCTTTTCCATAAGACAAAAATCATGTAAAGTCTAAGGCATTAAAGAAGTTTGGAGTATTTGAAATGCAAATCTATAACAAAGGTATGTGTGCTTTACTTTCTCTTTCTTTCTTCCTTAAAAACAAACAAACAAACAAAAAACCCAACAAAAAAACCAAAAAGCCAAACACCCAAAACCCAGCACTTTGTGTTAAAAAAGTTGAAGACCTATCCTAAATGCAGAAATGGGAATGGCCTTGCAGCCTGTTCCTAGCTGTGTAAAAGTTAGGGAAGTGTAAGGTGAAAAGCTCTGCAGCCCCACCTCTCCTGGTAACCCTTTCCTACTGACAGCACCATCACCCCAGACAGGCTGCAGCAAGTGACGCACGCACAGAGCAACCCCTGCTTCCCTCTGCTGCTGGCAGATTCTCCCTTTCCGTCGTCACAGGCTCCTTTGCGGTTCCTCTTGTTTTGGGAGATAATCCAAGGGGTGAGGGTAGGAAAGGTGTCTTAGCAAGACTTAATTTTGGCTTCCCAGATAAAGGAGCTAGGAATTTCCTGCTAGGAAGCCCTTTGCATGTGTTTTTGTGTCAGAAGCCCCAAACCATAATATAACCTCTAAAGTCTGGAAGGCCATAGTGAGAAGATGAAGTCTTCTCTGACGTGCACCAGGTGGTCTCTGCTAAATAACAAAACATCCGAGCCATGGGGATGGGAACCTGTTTACTCTTTCCTTGTTACACTCCTGTAATCGTTCACAGTGTCAGTCATGCTATGGGCAAATACTCTGCTTTTATCAATTTACTGTTCTATTTGTTCAGCTCTTCCACTTCTACTGTAAGAACTGTCTTCATTGACAGCTATCAATCACTTGGTTACTTTCAAGTCTTTATATATACACTTAATGGTTTGCCTTGTCTAAATCCACTCTTACTTACCCCTGTATTCTTATATTGTTCTTTAACAGCTATTGTTAAACAAACCTCAGCCTTGCTACCAGAAAATAAGTTACAGCAGAACTAATTTTGATACAGGCCTAATCCTGCCAATTTGTGCCTTGTTGATTAGAGAGGGGAGAGAGTCACTGGGCAACTTTCTAGTGATCTCTGCTATCCTGTGATGCCTGCTCTGTAGGCAGACCTGGGTCTGTAGAGCGCTTTTTGTGCAGTGGTTTGGACCCTGGGGGAGCTGCCTCTGCTGTTGCTTTGTGGACTGCTAGCATGGCAGTGACAGTGATGTTTTGGTCTGGGGGCATCACTGTGCAGTGCAGCAATGCTACTCCTGGCAGCCACCACAAACTCCAAATCTTTGCCTTTTGCAGTGATGCTTCCTGGGCCGTGTTCTACCTCAAAATGGCAGCCACCAAAACCAAGAGGCTGCTACTCTGCCTGAGCAAGTAACAGGCAACATAGCCTCTCAAATCTACCTTGCTTGAGGGCTGAGAATCCCTAGGGCTCCACAATTTAGGCTCTCTCTTGGCTTTCTTCCAGGAACACAGCGTGGGTCCGTTCTTGCAAGGGAAAGGCAGGGTGGTTGGCAGCACAGCAATGTTTTGTATACACTACGCTCAGCACTCAAAAGGCTAATGTCGAACATGGGGAATTTCACATGGCTCAATTCCCTTCTGCCCCAGGGAATGTGGATGTCTCCTCTCCCAGCAGAATGTGCTTACCAGGGTATGCTTCATGCCAGGGAGGGGACTGCCTCTGTCCTCTTGAAGATGGTCTTGTGAACTGGGTGGTTCCAAATGTTTTGGCTAGCAGGGTGGGAAGAAGGTAGGCCTGGCTTGTGGCTCTCTGAACTGTTTATTTAAAGAGTTGTGGGTTCATGCTCCCTTCAGTCATGCTCTGACTCAACTAGAGGTTTGGGGAGTGCTCCTGTCCCAGCATCACCCCATAGCCTGCTCCGTATGAGAAGACCGGATCTACCTCACACTCTCTGGGACTCCTGTCAGGCAGGCAAGAAGACTGAGCCCAGCTCTTCTTCATGAACCGTTGGACTACTGACTAAATTAAGGTATGAATAAAAATAGCCTACGCCCATATCTTCCACCTACCTTGAGCTCTTTTAGAAAAAGAGAAGAAAAAAATTATATTTATTGCTGCATTTTTGGACACCTGATCTGGAAGGTGGGCAGACTGAAAACACCTGCTGCACTGAGTCCTTAGGGAAGAATGTCAGAGATGTTCATCTAGTCATTGTAAGGGACTGAAGTCCAAGATGATGCTGCAGGCTTTACAAGGCTTGGAGGCCTTTGGTTTGCCACTAAAGCCAGTGACAAGCACGTGGGCATCTTGAATGTATCATCATGGCAGTCACTACCACATTAGGTGCTCAGGGTTTCTTCACATTTTGCATTTTGGCTATGACACAAGTAATTTTAACCTAGAAAGTCATTTAATAGGAGGAGGAATTCAACATCATTTAAAGCCACACATTTTACAAGTTTGAAGTTGCACTAGCAGAAGTTGAATAAGGCAAAGCAGCATCTTCTGTCTCCTTGAGCTTTGTCCTGACCTGCACGCACAACATGGCTTGTACTGGGAGTGACAGGGAGTGGACACAACAAACGTTTCCCCAAAGTGAAATCTGTGCGACAGCCTTATTTCTCATGATATTTGTTCAAGTAGTTTGTCATGCTGTGGTCAGTTTACTTAGTTGCTATCCAGGAAATACATGTAAATGTCATGCAGTCATACTGATGATATTAAACAATATATTGCTTTCCATTGTGACTGCACACCATTGGCATCTTGAGTGCCCATTTTGTGGTAGGGAAAATGCCTCTGACCCGAGGAACACCTCCAAAAATGAAGCAAGAGCCCTTAGTCAGGCAGTCTGAGCCATCGTACCTAATGATCACTTTTTATGTCATTATAAAGAGACTATCTTTAACACTCCCCCACAATATAGGGGTACTGTGATGCCTGAATAACTGATTATCCTAAATTTTCCCTAACCCTGACATCTGGAAAAAGGTGTGGCTGTACAAAATACTGTCTATTGCTAATTCTTTATACAGCTCTAGCACCTCTCACCCTGAAGGACCAGACCCCTCGAACTCTGGACCGTGACTACCTCCCCTTTTCCCCTGAAAGACCACGGTAAATGAGGTCGTCTTAGGGAAGTCCAGCTGTGTGATAGCAGCTGCTGCCTTATGCTCCCCTAAAGGGAAAGTGGGGCCTGTTTTGGGATGTGGTGGGACCAACTGGCTGCAAGCTTTGCATTTTCTCTCAGTGCCCTTTGCTGTTCTTGTAGAGGTGGCTCTCTAAAAGAGTATCCCAAGGGATGCAGCAGCCAAATAAAGCCTCTGATGGAGTGAAAATTTGTGTACAATTCAGAGCAACTACCCTTTTACAATAACCTCTAGTAAATAGGAATTGTGGAGAATAAAACAACTAGTTGGGTCTGCAGCAGAATGCATTAGTACCAGTGTTAAAATTTGGCCAAGGAAATGAAACTCACACCTTTCTTGTTGCACACATATAAACCAATATTTCCAAGGGATCTTTCACAACCAGCATTGGTGGGGATTTATCATACATAATGTCCAAACCTGAATGCACCTGGCTCCGGTATGGGATCTTTAGTGATTGTTTTTTGGGGTTTGGGTGGGTTTTTTTAATATTCCATTTTCAGCTGGAAATTACTGATGTGACCAAAGTCCGATTCCTTTCAGCAGTTTCTCCCTTCCTCCCCCCACCTTTTCGCACTCCCTGAGGTCTGACCATCTGGAAATCCTCCTCCACCTCTTCATCATGTGTGAATTTCCACCTAGGGCTGAAAGTGTCACTGTACTAAAGTGTGATGCATTAACACATTGAGGCAGAAAGCAGAGGGGAGTTGGGGATTATAACACTTCATGACCCACTCCGCAGTTGCTCTATGATTTAATCATCTTTATCAGCTTGTATCCTTTTCTTTGTATCCCATATTTTCCCTGTATCCTTTATTAAAAAATTTCCATAATTAAAAAGGACCCCAACCCTTTACACAAACAAGTAGAGTGCAGAATCTTGTATTGAGACCAAGACTGAAAATGGCAAATGTCTCCAGGACAACAGGCCTCACTTGAGCAGGCTCAGGGACCTAGATTGCTCTTTCACAATGAAGTTCATTAATTATCCATGTCTCCTATTGCAAACTTGGGGTTCTTCCCGCCAACTCTCATAAACACGATCTGAGAAATAGTAATTTTTTATATGTGTATATATGTAAGTATAAAGTATAAGCAGTTATAATGTTATCTTGTTCAGAAATTAAGTCAAGTTCTGTAAACTATGTGCTGTGTTGGTTTATTTTTTTGGTAGAGTGGACTGGAAAATTCACAAGTTTGAAAGTCAGCTGCCTAGCTTCCTTCTAACTAAATACTGAGGCTTATTATGCTTCAAATAAATATATATATATATATATATATTTTGTGGCTTGGTTGCTGTAATCATCTTGGATGTAATAATGTTACTAGCCTCAGGGCTATATTTATTAAGATTTTAATTTAAAATCTTTCTGTCCTTCAGCATTTAAACAGAGGAAAACCCCATCTGGAGTAGCCAAAAAAAAAAAAAAGTTCATCCTTTTCTTTTTCATGCATTCCCCTCCCCTAGGCCCTCTCTCTCATCTTTTAAGCAGAAAAACCTAGAACAATGCACTTTCCTGTTGTAGCTCTGCACCCTCCTAATGCTTCAGTACCTGTGCAGGTTTGGTAGACCCAATGTCTGCTGAACACGATCCATGTGCTTCTGTTCTTGCTGTCTCTGAACTGGTGGTTTGTTTTCTTATCCTTGTATAATAGTACCAGTATATTTCACAGTAATATTTCCACATATTTTGATTTATTCGTAATAATATTCTCAGTAAGGATCTCAACCACAGCAATAAATATTGTGGGGGCAAGACTTTTACTCAGATATGGCAAAGGGCTGCGGAGAAGTTTCAGGGTTGTTCCTTGTTAATAAACTGCCACACTTCTGAGGAGATTGTGGCAGGGAAATAACAGAACAAGAAGACCTGCTTGTAACCTGGAGTGTGAAAAGCTGTCACAGTGTAAGTGCTTTTTCAGGTGTTTTGGAAGAAATGTCAGATGTTAGACCCATGTTGTATAGAGTTTGCAATCCATTTTATTTTAATTCCACAGCATATTCAAGTTATTCAGGCACCAGCTTTTAACAGAGAGATACTGAGCAGGGCAGAGGGTGATTCAGAAATTTTTGTTAATAACTCTCTCATGTGATTTAGTAGTACTGAAATATCAGCAATGGGTGGTAGCAGAGGACCTTGCTTGTAGCTAATGCCCAAGCAGCAAATGCCTGCAGTGGCTAAATAGCACTGGGCAGACTGTGAATCTTGTAGGCCAGCTCTCGGCTCCACTGACAGTGCTCCTGTTCTGCCCCAGTGGAAGATCCTCCTTGCTTGAACTAGGGGACTTAGATGCCATTACAGGAGCCCCTTGCTCCTGGCCCTAGTATTGAGTGCATCAGTCAACCATACCAAAATCAGATTTCAAATCTCACTCTGATGTTCTTGTGCAAACAGCCAAATGGAACAACAGTTTTGGTTTAATATAATAAGATTCATGGAAACAAAACTGGGTGATTTAAGTATGAACAGATTGAAAATTACTTCTGACATACAGCACCAAGTCCATGCCATTTGTGTCAAGCTCCATGCGAAGGATGAATTCCTGTATGCTGCTTTTCTTCATTTCAAAGCAACTTATGGAGGGTTGAATGCTGTCATCCTCAACTTGCAGCTAGTGAAAATGGGGTGAAGAGGAAGAAATCCAGTCCTAAGCACAGGTCTTCTGGCTGCAGCCTGTCCCACAGGCAGTAGGTGTAGAAAAAAGAAGGCAGCTTATGTTCAGGTACTCATCAACTGCTATTGACTGCCAATCATGAGATGACTCAAGGTTCTGTATCCCATTTCTCTCATAGCACTGTAAAGATACCAGCCAATTTTTTGCTTCTGACCCTCCATTTAAAATCGGAGGGAAACCTCTCCATCTTGTCACCAGTCCCTGATAATCACTACTTTTCTCAGGACAGCTGATTTTAACATTGCTCCATCCTAATGTTAATTTTCTAGATCTAGTAGTTATGTCAATCACAGGTGGATATATAGAAGAAATGCACCTCTGGACTTCTAAACGCATTGCCTCAGTAAGTACTGTTCAAATTACAAGAAGTCAAGTTTTAACTATTTTGTTTACCACTTAAATGCAGATTTTATTTTTACCCACTTTGCTACTTTGCAAGCCTTTTGGTGTGAACTTAAACAAACATGAAAATCATGTTCTTTAACAGTATGTTAAAAGTGCTTATATGTTAAAAGTGCTCACCACAAAGCAGACACTTCTTTGTTGGGCAACCAGCACAGCTTTTTCATGTTCTCTATGTGTCCTCACCCGCCCCAACCTATTTAGGTCAATACGAGCAACTTCAGAGGAAGTCACTGCCTGGTTATAACGCTACAGCTTTGGACTGCAGAGGACAGACTGGGCGAGGAAAACAAGAACACTTCTGGGCCGTCAACAAGCAGTGGATAGCTTTTGAATATTACATGGGGTATCCACCTGATGGTGTTTGGTCCCTTTGCTTTGGAAGTTGAAGCAGATCACTGAACTCATCCCCTTTGCCAAAGGGCACGCTGCTTTGTGTGGAGACCTGCCTGAGGCGAGGTACCTGACTCATTGCGTCAGGTGCGAGATTCACCTGCGCTTCATTCCCCACAGCGAGCCTGGGAGCTTGGCTGCAAACCTTCCCAGAGCATGGAGGGGTCACTGAAGAAGATCAACTGGCCAACATGTTGCCCATGAAACAACACAAGGTAGCTGAGCTGAAGAGAGCGGGACAACAGCTGTGTTGAAGCAGGTGCAGTGCGAGCAGGAGGCTGAGGCTGTGAGTATATCCCTGCAACCCTGTCCTGCTGTCTTCCCCGTGCCCCCATCCTGTCTGACACTTGTGCTGAGAGCTGGCATTCAATAGGTGCTCTTCAAAACTTGTAGAGGGCTCTATTTTACTTTTCTGCGACTCATCTTCCAGATTCTTGTTGTAGCTGCTTTACATGAGGAGTTCCCAGTTTGGTCAGGTCCTTTGTTTCTGCCTGATAAACCCCCTTTTTCCAAGCGCTCTTCAGAGTAGGGCCCTTTCTTTTAGAGACAGCAAATCTCTGTTAACGGACAGTTTCAGTTAAAGAAGCATGGGCAGGAGCAAAGGAGCCAGAGTAACCTCTTAGTTAGGTCTACCTCTGCCAGTTCAGAAAACATCTAGGTCATTTAGAATGGCATTTACCTATTTGATTTTCAATAGGACTTTCCCGTCTACGGAATTACGGTGCTTTTGAAACAGCTACTGTTTTTGTCACAGTCATTTAAGAAGTAATTTTGTGTAGTGAGGAATGAGTCTGATTACAGATACAAAATTTCATCTGAAGCTAAAGAATGTAATGAATACAAATTCCAGATAGAGCACAATGTTCCCAGCCTGCCCGGGTAACTGTGTCTCAGTTTCTCTATATTTCCTGCAATATGACAATGGCCACCTTGTAAAAAGCTCTTTCAGATATGAGGCAGAAGTATACACTTCAAGGTCTAGCCTTGAAACTTCTGTGGGATAGCAATGCTCTTCTGAAGTGCCATTTAAAACAGATTGCGTTTCACTACGTGCAAAAATCCCCCATATAGATGCAGCTATATGAGCAAAAAAAAAAAAAAAAAAAAGTGCTTTTGCCAGTATAGCCTATTTTATTTGGGAAACGCTTGCAGAAAAAGATGCTTGTGCTAGTAAAACTTGTATTTGCTGGTTATCAAAGGAGAAGGATTTCTAGTGCAAACCAGGCCTCTTATATGTGAAGCTTTTATTCAGTTCACCCCCCAGTACAGTAAAGAAAATCCTTCCTCAAAGGGATTAGTAGGGTTACCTAATAGATATTATTAATGGTTTAAGAGCATAAAAGGTGCTTTAGCAATAGATGAGGGGCTAGATCCTTTGCTAATGTAAATTGTTTGTGGTCCCACTGAGGGCATCTTGGAAACACAGAATGAGGGAGCTGCCTTGTGCCATCACTGCTCAGTTTCCAGAGCTTCCACCAACTCAGGAAGGTGCAGGGCCGCACTAACTGGCCTCTCCAAAAGTGTGACTTCTGCATCCACCATAAAAATGTGCACAAGCAAATATCTAGGTTATAGAGAGAGAATTATAGCTAGGAAAACCCTGCTTGAGCAGGGAGGTGGGATCAGATGAGCCCATGGGTTGTCCTTTCCAACCTTACCCAGTCTGTGATTCTGCAGCAGTTTGATCTTTCGGAAACAAGCCGATTCCCACTGGCTGAGGATCTCAGTGTATACTGTTTTCATTATACTAGTAGCTTTTTATAAACATCAGATTCCAGTCATGAGACTTGATGATTCCACAGAAAATACCCTCCGACGCAGTACTTTCTCACAGCAGGGCTCCCTGGCTAATCGTGTGCTTGCCTGTCAAGCACAAATCCCAGCCATTTCCTTCCCAGTTTTCCCTTGCATTTAATGTATGGAAAAGCATGACCCTGAATCAGATGAATAGCAGCCGGTTTGAGAAGGTGTGTGTGAAAATGTATCCTCACGCAGATGAGCTCAGAACAAATAGAATAGAGGGGAGGAGGGAGGAGAGTGGAGAGGGGGAGGATGAAGCTACCCTTTCTCTGATAGTTCAGCCACTACGTGTAAGCAACAAGTTTATGCCCAAGGGAAAGAACTAAAAGCTGAGGATATCTTAAAATTAACAGAGCTTTATGGCTCAATCAATAGGCCATGCTCCCTGAGCAAGATCAGAAATCAGATGGCACATTTCTTTCTGTTAACCCTGTTTGCTCTCCCTGAAGGCTCTTCTGCCTGAAAGCATGTGAGGTTTGATTAAGTTCTTCTCTAGGAGGAAGCCAGAGAGAGTCCATTGTGTGAGAACTGCCTCCAGAACACTGTGTTGGACACACTTTAAATAACAATAAAGGTTATTAGTGTATTAGTTTGCTAGTAATTGTGAGAGAAGATAAGTCTTCCCAATATTTGAATATGCAAAATGGCTTTGGCTAACTGAGAAAGGGGGAGGGGGGGGCGGGAAAGCAAAAGCCAAAACATGCCACTGCAGTGAGTAACAGGGATGATTAAAAATCACCATATGTAAAAAAGAAAACCTCTACCTTATTTTACTATTAGAAATACCCTCTCTGATTTGATATCCCCAGGAAACTCATGATATTTTCCCTCTTTGGCATTTCATTCTCATTGGGGCAATGAAATAGTTGTTTCCAAAGGGAGAGGGACTGTGTTTGCGCCTATTTCTTGTTTGACAGTGACCTCTATGAACCAGTCATCACTGCTCTGCCTGTTGTTTTCTTGTTAGCTCTTTGCTGTCAAATTAATTACTGTGAAGTACTAAGCTTGTTGCATTCACGTGCTCTTATTAGCTCACAGGATGTCAGAGTGATTGGATTTTTAGCATTATTTCTTTTTTTACATTCCAGGCTTTCCATTCAAAACCTGTTACTGGCAGGGAGGAAATACTGTACCTAATTCTGATCTCCCACCAGGGTAGCTCCACTGATGCTGAAGATATACAAAGCTGTATATGCAATTAGACTTTGTTCATATTAAACCCAACATGAACAATATGATTGGGATTGCAATTGTGACTTTGAAGCACAGCACTAATTGTCTTTCCTTTTTCAGTGCAGAACAAGAAAGAAAATATTTATGATGAGAACTGCATTTGTCCCCTCTATTCTTAAATCACAGTAATGAGCTGATCCTCCAGTTGACCCTCCTCACGCTCCTGCGTTGCTTGTGTGAGTGACAACTAACAGCATTCATGCTTGTGCAGTCCAGGGAGATATGAGAAGTTTTATTCTTCTCTTCTTCTACAAAATGAAATGAGCAGAAAGGACTTCTTTGACGTTGTGCTTGAAATTTGGGTGTCCTGCATCTGTCCCTTAAAAAAATACCAATCTGGCTCGGTGAAAAAGATGAAGGTCTTAAGAATTGCTTTCACTCTTGA
>NW_020955250.1:1240622-1244279 GCF_003031625.1 Empidonax traillii
AGCGGTGTTCTTCACTCTCCCCCCCACCCCCTGCCTCGCCCCCCCCGTTCCTGGCCGCTCGCCCCCCGGGCTGGGCTGCTGGAGGAAGCCGGGTGGGAATCTCTCCTGACCTCTGCGAGGGGATGTCACAGCCATCTCCTTCGCCTCGGAGCCCCCCGGGGCTGCCCACGAAGGAGCGGAGGAAAACCCGCTCCCCGGGCGCGGGCAGGGCCAGCGCTCCCGCCGGCTCCCATCCGCGGCTGCGGGAGCGCGGCCGTCCCGTTATTTCCCCTCCCGGCTCCCCTCGGCCGCCGCCCTGGGCACCCCCCGCCCCATCGCTGCCTCCGCCAGGCTCCGCGTCCCTCCTGCCCCACGGAAAACACACACAGTCCCCGGCACCCGCCCCGATTACCCGGCCCATTCAAACAAACAAACAGAAACCCGCCCCGTCGCAAAGCCAACCCGACGGTAAACTTTCTAATGACTTCTTCTTTCAAGTGCTTAAAAGGCAAGGAACACCGCGGGGGGCGGGGGGGAGAGGGGGGTATCCATCTCCCGGCCGGGGCGGGAGGGGGGCCGGAGCTGCCGCCGCTCGCGGTCCGTCTGTCCATCAGTCCTGCCGGACGACGGGACAGGAACGCGAGCCGGTGTGCGGTGGGTGTGTTTGCAGGAACCGGGAGGGAGGGAGGGGACGGGGGGGAGTTAAAGAAACAGCATAGTTAATATTTCCACATCAGGAAGTTACTGTAATAGCCCAGGGGGCAAAAGACTTAACTTAATCTCCTAAATAGTGAGGAACCCATGGCGTCTCTGTTATAGGTTGGAGTTCCCACGTGGTTTTAACTCCTGTATAAAAGTTTCAGCAGAAAGTGCCACAATGTCGTGATTTTGCAGGGGTGAAAAATTAGAAGGAGGAGATCAGAGGAAGATAAGCGAGGAGCGAGCAGCTTCCCGGAGACCTTTCACTGCGGATCCGAGAAGGAACATCAGACGCGTTAAAAAAGAAAAAACAAAAACAAAAACCAAAAAAACCAAACAAAACAAAAAACCCCAAACAAAACAAAACACAGCGTTCAAGCCAGCACAAGGCGAGCGAAAGATCAAAAAGACGCAGAGAGGGAGACAGATTAACTGGAGAAGCAGCAGAAGCAACAACAACAAAAATCACACTTAAAATAATAATAACAATAATAATAATAAAACCCAAACCACCAACAAGGGAGATATTGTTTAAAAAGAGCGAGCGAGGGAGCGAGCCGAAGAGCTGGTCTGACCGAGTGGATCCGTGCAGCTTCTCCTGGGATCGCCGGGATCGCGCCGCTTCCCCGCTCCGCGCCGCGCAGCGTGCGGTGCCCTGCCCGCGGCGGGGGTCCCCGGACGCCGCCGCCGCATCCGCGCCGGACTCCGGACCCTCCGCGCTGCTTTGAAAAATAAAAGCACCTCGCTAATAATAAGCGGGGCGGTGGGGGGAGAAGACTCGCAACAGTGGAGCTGCCAGCCGCGCACTCCCTCCCCGCCGCCCCCGACTGCCTCCCCAGCAATGCTCCGGGTCAACTTTGATGGCACGCTGAGAAGCAGCGGGCGCTGAAGGGGGACAACCGAGCGGCGCGGAGCCGACCTGCTCAGAGACCTGCACCCACGGATTGTCTTGCGGGGGCGGAGTGGGCGGGGGGGTACAAGTGGCATTTCTCCCCCCCCCCTCCTTCCAGGCTATAAATTGGATTGTATATAAATCTGCTTCGTTTATCTCCCTGACCCCCCTCAATGACGCCGGACTAGAGAGCTCCTCTCCGCGGCCCGCCCGGACCTGCCGAAGCGAGCGATGGACCACGAGCGACTGCGCCCGGGGATGCCCCTCTGAAGCGACGCGGGGCACCGGGGCAGCGCGGCGCCGCCTCTCCCCTGCTCCCCGGATCCCCTCGCACCTCCGGCTCGCTCCCCGCTCCCCCTCCCTCCTCCCCGGGCTCCGCAGCCACCCCCTCACCTGCTGCCGTCCCCCTCCCCCGTGGAGCCGGGCTCTCCGTGCACGCCAAGCCTGCTGCCCCCCCCTCCCTCCCCAACTTCGCCCTCGGTGCCTGCGCGTGCAGCCTCCCCCCTCCGCCTCCCCGGCGGCACACGCCGCTTCCCCGGGCGCCCCCTCCCTCCGCCGCGGCTCCCCCCCTGCGCGGAGCGGTTGCGGCCCCCCAGCTTGGCTGCCACCGCCCCCTCCGCGCCGCGGAGCGCTCGGAGCGGCGCTGCCTGCAGACGGGCTCCCTGCGGCGCTCCGGGGCGGCCCCCAGCTCGGCCCCCCGCTCCTCCGCCATGGACGGGGCGGCTCGCCGGGGGGTGCTGGCCGCGCTGCTGGCCTGCGGGCTGCTCCTGCTGGGCGCCGCGGCCACCCCGACCCCGCCGGCCCCCGCCGGCGGCTCCCCGCAGGACACATGCACCTCCTGCGGCTTCCGGCGGCCCGAGGAACCGGGCAAGGTGGACGGGGATTTCCTGGAGGCGGTGAAGAGGCACATCCTGAGCCGGTTGCAGATGCGGGACCGGCCCAACATCACGCACGCCGTGCCCAAGGCGGCCATGGTCACGGCGCTGCGCAAGCTGCACGCCGGCAAGGTGCGGGAGGACGGCCGCGTGGAGATCCCCAGCCTGGACGGGCAGGCGAGCGCCGGGCCCCCGGCCCACGACCCGGTCTCCGAGATCATCAGCTTCGCCGAGACAGGTGGGCGCCGCCCGGCCGCGCGCCCCCGCCGCCCGCGTCCCCCTGCCCGACCCGCCGCGGCCCCTGCCCTGCCGCGCTCCCCGCCTGTCCTGCATCGCCCCGTCTGTCATTCCCCCTGCTCGACCCCTGTCAGTCCCCCTGCTTGACCCCTGTCAGTCCTCCCGCTCGCCCTGCCTGTCCTCCTGCCCACCTTCTCTTTCCTCCTGCCTGACCCCTGGCAGTTCCCCGACCGCCCTTGCCTGGCCCGCTGCGTACCCTGCGTGTCCTCCTGCCTGTCGTCCTGCCTGCTACAGGCACCTGGCTGCCGAGCTCACCCGCTTGCCCTCCGACTCATCCTCTCTCCCCTCTGTCCCGCACCATCCCACTCTGACCCTGCCGGTGCCTTCCCGTCCTCCGAGCTTGTGCCCCTGTGTCCGGAATTCTCCCCGGGTTGTGCCCTGCAACTCCCCTCGCTTGTTTCTCCATCCCTCCGCAGCGTCCGTGCCCCCGGCTCTCCTCCGGCGGTCCTTCCAGCTGCACCGGGGCTTGTCTCGGTCCCTGCGTGTCCCACTGCCCTTCTCCACCTGTCCCACTCCATCTCTCGCATCCCTTGCCTCCTCTGTCTGCCCTGCACGTTCAGCTGGTTCACTGCCTGCATCTTTCTGTTGACGCTTGCATTCACCGTCCTCCCTTTCTATTTGTTTCTCATTTATTTAGCTTTTATTTGCAGTGTTGGCCTTGTCTGTTTGTCCACTGCGTGCAGTGTCCTACCAAGTCTGTCTGTCTCCTCTCTGTCCATCAGTCCGTTTACTAACAATGCTCTCCATCCCCCTGGTACCAGCCATCTCAATCCTGTCCAACCACTGCAGTTATGTGTCACTGAATCCCTTCAGCACAGCTTTCCAGTAGTTTAACCGCTGTCCCTGTGAACTTTGCACATCTGGCTGTAACACCATCACTCTGCAAATTATCTCTCTTCTGTCTATCTGCCCATC
>NW_020955250.1:1248331-1256294 GCF_003031625.1 Empidonax traillii
ATACATAAATTTTGGAACCAAAGAGGCCAACATATTAGTTATAATTTTTATGAGATGGCAAAGCCATCATATATCATGTAGTCATACTGAGCAATCCCTCACGAGGCCTACCAATTGTTTCAGGGTACAAAATGGATTCTGTTTGTTCTATTCAGTGTCTTTTCTATACCATACGCACATGGAATGTAGAGTGAAAAAAAAAGTGACTATTGTAGAATACATTACAATATGTGCATCCTTTAAATCCAATTTTTATGTTTATTTAATAAAGTTCCTTTTAGATTCTGTTCCATAATAATTTAAACCAAACAATTTTCACTTAGATTTGCTGTTGAAGTATTTTACATTTGTGTACAGTTTAAATAAATAAAAAAGGTTGAAAACTGGATGTGCTTTTTTTTTTTTTTTTTTTTTTTTTTTTTTTTTTTTTTTTTTTTTTTTTTTTTTTTTTTTTTTTTTTTTTTTTTTTTTTTTTTTTTTTTTTTTTTTTTTTTTTTTTTTTTTTTTTTTTTTTTTTTTTTTTTTTTTTTTTTTTTTTTTTTTTTTTTTTTTTTTTTTTTTTTCAGTGTGTAACATCTGGAGGAACTTGCTTACTTTCGGGACTGAATAGGCTGCAGACAGTGAACTGTCGCATTAGACCATAGTCGTATTAGTCATTGCAGAAAGCCTTGTCTGAGAGCTCAGCTGCGATCCTAAAAATGTTGTACTCCAGTTTCATTGCTGTCTATACATGTAAGCATCTGCTGCTTTCTATCTGCAGCAGCGCAGGGGCTCTGGGCACAGGAAGGGTGCTGTTCCGCATACCTGCAGGTCATTTACAGCAAGTTCCTGGTTCACCTGCTGTGTAAGAATGTAACTTCTTCTCTGGGTCACTCCCTGACTGCTTAGAAGAAGTAAAAAAAATAATGTGGAAAGAACTTCCAGGAATAAAAGCTCAGTGCAAAGTTTGATTAACTTTTTTTTTTTTTTTTTTTTTTTAAATTATCTGGCCTCAAGCAGAGATTGGTTTGGTGCTTTTTTTTCTTTTTTTTTTTAGTATAATATATCCCCTTTATTAAGAAACCCCCAAAACATTGACAAATACTCATAGAAATTCTTATCAGCTGTGCATATATCCAGATATTGATTTAATTGATCTTCACAGATAAATTCTTCCTCCTGGAGAAGTGCTGAGCAAATGCCAGCTGAAGTTGACAGAAGGACTTCTGTTGACTTAGCAAATCTTAGATCTGACCCTGAGACCCGAAAAGTGTTGAAGAAGCCAGATCATGCAACTAATGATGGGTTCTAGTTACAATTCACATTCAGGTGTAGCTCTGCCCAGCTCTCCCCAAAGCCAGGCGCTGGGGTTAAATGGGAGACCTGGAAGAGCAATTTGCTGTAACTGTGTCAACAATCTGCTTCTCAGAACTTTGTCCTCCAGATCAAATTTTCTGAATATTTCATAGCTTTCTCACCACCTAGAGCTCCACATTATCAAAGCCACGACTCACTGTTCCTGCTCTGTCTCTTAGCAGCCTTCTTTCCCTTTGGTCTTTGTTTCTTGAGTCAACCATGCTACTGATGAGTGCAATAAATCCCCCTTGAAATCAGTGGCAAATACCCATCCTTTCAGTCTGAAGGCATGTTTGACCTAATATGACACCATAATTATGAATAAGACTGGGCTGCACTTTAAAAAATGGCAGATATTAAGAAATCTTGCCCATTGAAATGCAAGGCCCTGGAGGCTGTGTCTGGTTAAGTTTCGTTTTTAATTGAAAGTGTTTGGTTTCTGGGGTCAAAGCCAAGCCCTTCTTTGGACACTGGGACTCCTGTGCTCTTCCAGGAGGAGAGGAGGGTGTCTCGGCATGGGATTTGGACCTGCAGGGAACAGGAACTGCTGGCAGCCAGGATGCTTTGAGCTTGGGCTGGCCAGGAACGAGGGGCAGGAATGGGCTGTGCTCTGCATCCCACTGCAAACCCACAAGCAAGCTCAGGATCTTAAACTTTTTCACAGAGGCTGTCAGAAAGCACCCCTTTTCTTGGTAAAAGTCTTTCACAGCTTTTTTCCCCTGCCCTTGCCTTCTCTGCTCCCACATTTGTAGCTACAGTCATGACGTTTATGGGGCAGAAACAGGAACACAAGAGCATGGATATCAGTATGGTGTGAGGGGCATCATCTGGAAGCGGGAACAGCTGGATCATAGTCCAGGTTGCCAGGTCCTTCTATTTGGTGTGAAAGAATCTCTAGAAATCAATCTGAACGTGTGTAGACTTTTCTGCAGCATGGAATGCTCTGGGCATTCTGCAGACAGTGAGGTGTTCTTGAGTCCTGGTGCTGACAGCAGCCTGTCACACAGATTTCTAAAGCTAAAATGAAATAAAATCAAAACACCTTTAATTTTTTGGGACCAATCTAAGACAGTTTGGGCTTGATTTTTCAGAGACCTGACAAAGCTACTGCTCTTGCCAGCTTTTTACAGGGGGGCTGCAGGAATTCCACTTTTTGCAGCTTCCACCTCCTGCATTTTTGAAATTAGGCAAAGTGAAAAATGAGATGCCCGAGCTTGATGGCTGCTTTTCAAATATTTTGGGGTTTATTTTCCCATCTGTCATTCCCATCCTTATAAAACTCAGCATCCAGTTTCACTGCCTTATGCCAGGTTACTGTACCTCAAGAACCGGCTGGCTCAGGTCCATACCCCACCCCTGCCAAAGGTGACTAGATGACTCTCTCTCTCTCTAATAGGCTTTGAACTTGGTTCTGTAAATGCTAAATCGGTGACTTCTATCATGTGACAGAATCAATCTCTAGAGTTGGAAGTTCTTCATCGTTTGAAATATTCTAACATAGGCAAAACCCCAGTCCCGGTGCCTGGACCTCCCACTGGTGTTAATGAGGATGGTGTGAACGAGGTGGCTGTCACGATGTGCTGCAATAGAGCACTTGTTGGATTAACTCTGCATACATCACGTATTCCTATACATAATAGACACCTGCTCCAAAATTGCCAGCTCTCACCTTCTTTGCTTTGTTACTTGTGAGAGATAAAGTCAGCAGCTGAAATTAATTGCTGCACTCTCCCTGCCATGGAACAAGAGGGAAATCCCTCACTGAATGAATTGTTCATAAGGATAAATTGTGTATCAAATCAAGTGCTTTCTACTGTGAGAGGTAGAAGAACATTTTGCAAAATGGATCAGAAATGTAAATTTCTGTCTAAGAGGAGGGTCTGTTTCAGTTAATGCTGATGTCAGTCTGCAGCAGCTTCCCTAAAGTCTGCAGATGTAATTCAGGTTAGTACCAATATAACTAAAGACACACCTGAATCTTTTCTGTAATTCCTGACTGGGCCCATCTCACTCTCCATTCTCAGTATTTCTATTTTTTTTTTTTCTTCTAGAATCAGTAGCTAAAAGATCTAGCAAAACCCACATACGCTGGATGACAGATCAGAACAAGAGTAAGAAATACCTTTTATAAAGGTTTACACTGGATACATTGGAATTTGGCCAGGAATTAGCAATCTCCATCAGTACACAATAACCCAGTAGCTTTTATTTGCTTGCCCAGTCAGTACCCTTGAAGCAAAAGCTAGATTTCCATGCCTGCTTGTAATGGTAGGGGCCAATTTTATTTGGGTAACTTCATTGATTTCAGGGGAATTATTTCTGATTTGTACTAGAATAAGTGGGAGCAGATTTAGGTTCTTTAATGTTCTTCCAGTTTAGCTCTTGGAATAACTTATATTTCATTATTATGTGTTTATGTAATTAGTGCAATTATATCAAATTATATAATTGGTACAATTACTTGGACTCATGTAACCACTGCATATAGCATTCCATGCTGTAAAATCTTTTACTCTAAAAAAAAAAAAAAAAAAAAAAAAGCAGTCAATATTACATGGGAATCTTAATTTGTTTTTAAATTCCAGTATCAAATTTAGGGCCTGACCACATGCAAGGAACTTCTGGTTCACAACAGTGGAACCTCTCTAAACAGGCAACTTGCAGCCTTCATCATAGATATTGGGGTTTTAATCTGATTTGGCCAATTCTATTCAACAGAGGCCCTCCTGGAATGTGTACACCTCTAACCAGTCTTCCTTGTAGAGAGCAAAGATGTCAAGTTTTTATACACACACCTGAGAGATCTCTGAAGCCATCAGAGACCTGAGATATGCATTGTTGTGAAAGCTTGGAAATAGAGGGGTTCTGCTGAATCTGTTGTGGGCAAAGGGAGGGAGGTGATTCTGCTCCCATACTCTGCTCTCGTGAGACACCACCTGGAGTTCTGTGTTCAGCTCTGGGCCCCCCAGATTAAGAAGGATGTGGACCTTTTGGAGAGAGTCCAGAGAAGGACCATGAAAATGATCAGAGGGCTGGAGTATCTCTCCTATGAAGACAGGTTGAGAGAGTTGTGGTCATTCAGGCTGGAGAAGAGAAGGCTTACAGTACTTAAAAGGGCCTACAAGAGAGCTGGAGAGGGACTTTTTACAAGGGCATGTAGTCCTTGTGATAGTTATGATAGTAACCATATCATGTAGTCCATGATAGCCAAGGAGCGATGGCTTTAAACTGAAGGAGCGGAGGTTTAGACTAGACATATATATAAGGCAGAAATTCTTTACTGTGAGAGTGGTGAGGTGCTGGAACGAATTTCCCAAAGAAGTTGTGGATGCCCCACCCCTGGAAGTGTTCAAGGCCAGGTTGGATGGGGCTTTGAGCAGCCTGGTCTAGAGGAAGATGTCCCTACTCATGTCAGGGGGGTTAGAACTAAATGATCTTTAAGGTCGCTTCCAATCCAGACCATTCTATGAGTCTATGAAAGGCAAAGTAAGCACATCCAGCAAAACAGAAAAAAAGGACAAGAAGGAAACCCAAGAAATGTATTGATTTCCCATCAAGAAATCAAGAGACCATGATGAGAGCTGTGGTTGCTAACCACCTGATGGAACTCTCCTCATGGAAGGATCAGCCCTCCCAGGTGCAGAGTGTTTGGAGTTCTGCCCTGGTCCAAATGCAATCATTGAACCCAGCTGCACAGTGCACAGACCCCAGGTGATGCACTGCTCTGCCTAACTATTGCTCCACAGAGCCTGGCTGCTGCTGCTACGTCACCTTTTGTACCTGATTTTGGAGAGGGTTCAGCTCTCGGTGTGCTCTCCTGCAGTCTGGCCTTTGAAATCAGGCCGGGAGAAGCAGCTGCAGCCTACTACAGCGCAGCCATTTTAGGGCTGCAGCTCGTACTGCCTCACTGCCTTCCTCCAGCTGGTAAGTGTGCTCAGTGCCTGTTATTTTTATCTTGAGCTTTTGAGCTTTGTTTTTGAGGATAATTACACATTATTGCTGCAATATGTTATAATAAGTGCTATGAAGATGTCTACTGTATCCAAGGGGAAAGAAGATGTGGCTGGGAAGCAAACTTAAACCTATGTGTCAGCAAAACAAACACACTGTGTTTGGGCTGTGTCAGTCAAGTGGTACCAAAGTGGCATTTAGGCTTTGCCCAAGCGGAGGCTGCTGGACTGAGCTTGTCCCTCTTCACTTTGTTGGATGGAGCAGCTTGTGCCCATTCCCGCAGAAGAGCATGTGAGGAGCTGTGGAAGAGCTGCAGCACCCACACTTTGCTGTTACCAGAGCTCAGCTCCTCACTCGGGGATGGGGCAATCGGTCCTGGGCAGTGCGGCAGGAGCGAGGTAGGAGCATTGGGTGCTGAAAGTGGTATCTGTTTGAGGATAAAAGATTATAAATACTACTGAATCTGGCTCCTGTGAGCTGGAGTAGACTCAGCTCTTGGACTTCTGGACTCCTGTGTCCTATTTCCTATTCGCTATATTCACTGTGATCACACTTGGTCTCTTATGGCCTGTTTTTGGGGTCAGGTTTTGGAACTCATCCACAGCTGTGGGACTCCAAGGTCAAAAAAAAAAAAAGAGTAATTCAGGACCTTGTAAATAAGGGCCTTGGGCTCCTGTTAAAGGAAACAAACAATGCTTATCTGTCTGAATGAGAGTTGTGGATGTGTATTTTGTATCCAATTGTATGAATTATCTTTAGCAGTGATACTTCATAAGACCATGTAATTTATGAGGTGGTTATCGGTGACTCATAAGTATTTATTTATGTCTTACATGCATTGTGTATGTTTGGCTTGATCAGGGTGGCATGTTTGCATGGGTGAGCACCGTTTCACATGTAAACACACAGACAAGGAACACAAGGCTTTATCTAAGTAAATTGACTTCTGCCGTTTGTTAATGCCCCCGTAATAAAATTTACTTTGGGGGATTCTGGTGATAGATAGGAGGCAATGCAGTGTAGCTACGCGGTGTTTTGAGTAGATTTCTTGTCTCTTGTGTACCTCATCCTTGGTAAGTTAGCTATCTTGCATTAAGCATGTGGTGCATAGGTGCCCTGTGATGGCTGAAGAGAGGCAGCCTGTTCTCAGATGTGGCTGTGCTCCAGCCGGCTCCACATCCAAGAGGGTGCAACAAACCACTTTTGCTCAACTCATGTTTTGAAATCGTTCAGAAGCTGGTTTGGTCTTCAGCACAGTTTGGAGCAACCGTGAGGCTGCCTTTAAGGCAGGTGCCACGTGTCCCCAGTGCTGCTATAAAAGCTGAGAAAGGGCCAGAATACCACAGTGCCCTGATAACATGCCTTGTATTTGGCCACACTTGCTATATTGGAGCTTTTGGGTGGCATTTGGGCAGAGTGGAACCCATCTAATTCTATGTGCTGAGTGTTTCTTATTAAGTACGTGATAGGCACAGAGATGTAGGATTTAAGCCGGCTCTGTTCCTATTAGCTGTGCACCACAGTGGTTGAATCGTTACATTAACGATGCGTGACAATGAATCAAACCCTGTATTTCATTTTATGGGTGGGTTCCACTTACTTTGTTCTCATTTTCTCCTCCCCTCCCTTTGACAATTGTAGACATGTGCATCTTGGAGAACATTGCTTCCAGACCATACCCCCTTGAATGAGGTTACTGCATCAAGCAGGGAAAGTAATGATATGTTTAAGTTTTACCCGAAATGAAAGCTTTTTCTACTTTGCACGCCACAAATAGACTTTTAATTATGGGGAGCACATGCTGTAAGTGCACTCCAGAATTTGATTCCATCTTTTGTCAAGCTCGTGAATGTGCCAGCTCTTATGATAATCTTTTCCTTCAGCATCATCAGTTACCATCCATAGTTACCAGATAAAAAACCAAAAGTAATGGCAAACCAGTCATTGTGCTGATGGCCACCAGTTTGCTGCCTCTGGCAGACTTTCTTGTGGTGATGTTCAGAGTTAAAACCATTCAGATGTACTCTGTGATTTGCTGGGTTTAAAAATCTCTTGATGTTAATGTAGGGCCAGATTCAGTTATTCACACCTGTGGAAAGCAGGTTCAAAATCCTACCAAATTGGAATTCCCCAGTCAATTACAGTCATAAACAGGCTACAAGACTGTGCAGAGTGAAGCCAGTAGTACTTTCAGTGCAGTATCAGAACCTTAGCTGAAGTTGCCGTGACTCCATGAGCTTCCATTCAGTTTTACCCGTTTGCACCAGGTGTGAATTTATCCTATGGACTTATAGACAAACCCCTTGTCTTAGATCAGTCAGCAGTTGTGCTCCTGGTATTGTGCTCTGTGTATCTCTGTAGCTGGTGATAGCAGCTATTGTTCTTTTATGCAATATATTCATGGTATCAGGCACTCTGACTCATGTCATAACACCATTGTGAGCCGTTTGTTTAATAATACAGCATCCCTATCGTGTCATTCTAGCAATGTTCTTAATTCTTTCTATTATTAACATCTGTTTTGAAGTGTTTGTACTCGTAATTTAGCTTTTCAAATTCTCCCTGGATGTAAGTTGGTGCAAGAGGAAAAGGTTTGTAAACACATCTGAAAGAATCTGACTGGCCATACCTGTCAGAAAAGTAAGAAGTGTACTTGACTTTTTTATTCATTTGCAAA